>NC_045806.1:126853715-126993660 GCF_009873245.2 Balaenoptera musculus | reverse complement strand
GTGCCATCCAGACTCGACTTCCCCTCAAATGCTCTCCAGGTGGAAGTGCTTGGGGTAGACCCTCCACCACTTCCGGAAGGCAGGATGGCACAGCGTGTGCCCGTGTCACAATGACGTCCCCTAGAAGGGCCCACGTGTCCTCCCTCCTCTGCTGGGACACTTGCAGGGCTTGGCAATCATTCTGCTTGGCGAGTGAGGTTACATCTTGGAAAGAGAGGTTAAGGAGTATCATTTGAGTTCAAGAAGACCAAAATGTATCTAGAAAGTTACAAATTTTTATTAATGCCAAGACAGTGAGTCAAGATGCCGAGTCTAGGGAATCTCAGAGTCGTGCCCCGCCCCCCGACTCCCACTCAAATGGCACTGCTTCGGGAAGGACTGCTCTTCGGTGTGCCCTAGGGGAAAGAGGCCAGCCTGGGTGGTTCTCCCTGGGAACCCCCGTTGGGCTCGATGCATGCTGGTAGGACCATCCTTCAACACATGATGGCATGGGCGCTGGGGGACTGTCCCAGGCACTTCACCACATTTGCGAGGTTGTCACCAGGGCAGCGCAGGCTCTGGACACTGGCCACCATGCCTCTGTCACCCACAGGTATGGGGGCTGGTTGGCACGCCCAGGGTCCACTGGGTGAGGGGCACAGGGAGGGGTCACTCATGGGTGACAAGTCAGGCAGTAGGGCTTGCTTGAGTTTGCGAAGTGATTGTGTTATTTGTCTTCAGGGTGAAGGATATGAGTAAATGTCCCCTTTTCCACTGTGTCCTTTCCAGCTCAACTGGGCACCCTTTGATGACAGAGTCCGTGCCAAAGCCCAGGGCTGGGGCTCTGAGCATGGACAGTGGAGGGTGAGGGGCCTGGCAGGCCTCTGAGGGCGGCTTCGGCTCTCTTGCCAGTCCTTTCTGCCTCGTGCTTTTGAAAAAGCACCTTGCCTCCATCACCCCCTTCCTCCCCACAGGCTGGGCCCAGCTCCACGCCCACCCCCGGCCTTGCCTGCCCCATGTGGCCTAGCACTGCCCTTGGTGTCCCCACCCCAGCCGAGAGCCACCGTGCTGAACCGGGCGAGCTCTGGGTTGTGGGGCTAACAGCAGCCTCTCTGGAGGTTCTGTGGCCCTAAGTTTCCTCTCACGATCACCAGGTACCAGGCAAGTTCCTTTCTCTCAATGGGACTCAGTTTCCCACTATGTAAATCGAGCAGGTTGGACCAAACAATTTCAGACTGTGATTGCTGACTGCTATTTTAAATCCCTCAACCCATGTGTGTGCCTGTCACACTGCCCTGGGGACTTGCTGGCTTTGTGTGCTGGCCTCTGGGCCTGTCAACTCAGTGCTTGTCACTAAGGGGTCGTCTGTGTGTCTTCCTGATGCCGCTAAGGCTGTGAGCCCCACCTTCAGTGTGTGCTGTCATTGGAACAGAGATAAGGATAGGTATTGGGACGTATGTGACACTTTTGAGGAATACGTGACACGGCCAGCTGTGCTTTGTAAGGACAGTTCAGCCATAGAATATGAATTAAAATCTGGTGCAGGGTGGTTTTCTTTTGTTTGCTTTGGCTTCCTATTACTGAGGCTTTTGTAAAAGATAGTATGGATTAAAGATATACAACCTTCCATCTCCTTTATTTTAGGTTCAAAAAGGAGAGATTGAGATAAGATTTTCTAGAACCTGAAGCTTCCAGGACCTTTTTATTTCAGGACCTGTCAAGCCAGAGGAAGGAGGGGGCAAAGCAGGTTCTATGTGGGACTCAGCCCACCTCTTCTTTTCCAGCTGGGATGGGGAGTGGTGTCCCCCAAAGACATGTTCACGTCCTAAGCCCCGGAACCTGTGGATGGGACCTTATTTGGAAATAGTCTTTGCGGTGTTGTTAAGGTAAGATGCGATTCTACAGGAGTAGGGTGACCCTAGTCCAATATGCCTGGTGTCTATAAGAAGAGGAGAGAGACACAGAGATAGGCCTGTGCAGAGGGAGAATACCAGGTGAAGACACAGACTCACAGGGACAAGGCCCTGTGACGACGGAGGCAGAGACTAGAGTGATGTGTCTACAAGCCAAGGGCTGCCAGTGATGCCAGAAGCTGGAAAAAACTAGAATCTTCCCCTAGAGGCTGCAGAGGGTACGTGGCCCTGCCACACCTTGATTTCAGACTTCTGATCTCCAGAACTGGGAGAGAAGAAATGCCTGTGCTTTAGCACCCCCCATCTCCCGGTTTGTGGTACTTCGTTATAGCAGCCTAGGAAACTCACACATGGGCCTTCCCCCCCGACTCACGGCACCCACCCCCATTCCCAGGCTGCCAGCTGGTAAAGATGGCGTCCGGCTTCGTGAAGGGATGGGTGTTATAGTACCTTCCTTGCCCCAAGGCATTTGGCTAAGTACCAGTTTCTTCCCATGGGAACCTGGGTCATATTTGATAGTGGAAGTCCATGAAAAAGAGAATTCAGACATAAATGAATGAGATCTCTCCAGAAGGTGCAGCTGTCTTGATATGGCATTTGGCCCAACCTAGACTTACTTAGCTTTATGATTCGAGATGGCCTTGTGCATCAGTGAAGTAAGAGCTCCCTGCTATTTGTTTGCCTGCTGTTTTCTGCCATTTGTCTCTGGCCTTTTTTGGAAGTATGGACTCTGGTGGTTGGAAGGGAACTTAGAAGCCATTTTGCTCGTTTCTTGGCAGCTTCCCTGGAAAATGCTTTCTCTGGCACTGCCAAGTCTACAAGGGTGACATGCAGAGTGGGGGAATAGAAATATGAGAAAACAGGACGCAGGGACTTTTGGCACCACGGCCGCGGGAGTCATTTGCAAATCTTGGGCCAGAGCTGCCTTCGTGGCTCTACTGGTGCGGCACGGCTGTCCCCAGCACAGGTGTTCGAAGACGCCTAGTGAGCGAAGGAATGAATGGGGCAGTGACGCTCGGAGCAAGTGAAGGAGTGCAATAATGGGCTTTCTTTCCATGGCTTTGGTGTAAAGAGGAAATCTGTGATTGGAACCCTTGTGCACTGCTGGGGGGAATAGAAAACGCTGCTGGTGCCGTGGAAAACAGTCTGGCCATCCCTCCAAAAATCAAACAGAAGATTACCATAGGATCCAGCAATTCCACTTCCAGGTATCTACCCAAAAGAAGTGAACGCAGGGGCTCAAATAGGTATTTGTACACCCGTGTTCACAACTGCGTGATTCACAATAGCCAAAATGTGGAAACCACCCAAGTGTTCATTGAAGGGTGAATGGACGAACAAGATGTGGTCCATCCAATCAGTGGAATGTTATTCAGCCTTAAAAAGGAAGGTCGTTCTCACACCTGCTACAACATGGCTGGACCTACAAGGCATCACGGTCAGGGAAATCAGCCAGGCACAAAGGACGGATGCTGTGTGACTCCACTTGTATGAGCCGCTTAGAGTCGTCAGATTCCTAGAGACGGAACGTAGGATGGGGGGGCACGGGCTGGGGGAGGACGGGCTGGGGGAGGGGGAGGGGGCACGGGCTGGGGGAGGACGGGCTGGGGGAGGGGGAGGGGGCACGGGCTGGGGGAGGACGGGCTGGGGGAGGGGGAGGGGGCACGGGCTGGGGGAGGGGGAGGGGGCACGGGCTGGGGGAGGGGTAGGGGGGCACGGGCTGGGGGAGGACGGGCTGGGGGAGGGGTAGGGGGCACGGGCTGGGGAGGGGTGGGGGCACGGGCTGGGGGAGGGGTAGGGGGGCACGGGCTGGGGAGGGGTAGGGGAGCCATGGGCTGGGGGAGGGGTAGGGGGCACGGGCTGGGGGAGGGGTAGGGGGCACGGGCTGGGGGAGGGGTAGGGGGCACGGGCTGGGGGAGGGGTAGGGGGCACGGGCTGGGGGAGGGGTAGGGGGCACGGGCTGGGGGAGGACGGGCTGGGGGAGGGGGAGGGGGGCTAGTGTCTAACGGGGACAGAGTTTCCCTTGGGGAAGATGGACAGTTCTAGAGATGGATGGTGGGGATGGCTGCACACCAACCTGAGTGTACTTAATGCCGCCCAACTGGGCGCTGAAAAATGGTTAACGTGGTCAACTTGATGTTATCTGTACTTTTCCACAATAAAAAACGAAGCCGTCTGCATGCGTGCCAGGGTTCCGGCATTTGGGTGGTATTCCCCGCTCCCACCCTCCTCTGAGGATGCCACTCTGGAGATTCAGGTCAGGCCCTTCCAGGTCAAGACAGTTTGAGGACCACCATGCGAACCTGACCCCACAGGGTGGTCGAGCCCTCTCCTCCTTCCATTAGGACTGCCAAGGTGGCCACAACCCCAGGGGAACCCCGCTGCTCCGGGGACTTCCCCCAGCTAGGTGAAGGGAGGAAGGCGCTTCTCTTTAGGTCCGGAGGAGAATTCACCAAATAAGAGATCACACACGTTACCCAGACTGAGATTGTGGGAGCCTTTCATTTTTTTTTTTTCAATACACAGAAATTTTGGTCTATTCTTTAAATTAGGAAATTCAACTACAGACTTTAAATTATTATGCATCTGTGGTCTTCCTCATTAAGATATTTTTGTTCATCTTTATAACAGGCAGATAAAAATGTAAAACAGATTTAATAACTGAACACAGTTGACCAAGCCATTCCATATCAGATAATGCTTTAGAGAGAGGGGCTTCCCAACGAGATAGGGCCCCCAGCCTGAAGACGCACAGAAATGAGAGCAGCGATCTGCACCCCACACCCCATGGAAAGGCAACCTAGGGACTAAACAATCGCCGTGTACAGGAGGCAACTTTGGACAGCAGCAGCAAGGCTTTGCGTCTACAACAGAGGATGAAAAGAAGCCCGTGAGCATAGCATTACTCAGTGTATATTCTTCAATTTAAACATTTCCAATTTTAGTTCTTGTTTAAGAACACACAGACCCTCAACAAATTGAGTTGCCCTGTTTGTTGTTGTTTAAACAAGGACATTAGGGAACAATTTACAAATGGGTAACATTCTCAATGTGCCCTTTGGAAGAAAGGGATGGCTTTAAGTTACCGGTAGCTGGCATTTTAAGTGGGATTTGCTTTTCTAACCGAAATTCCTTTGCCCGAGATTTGACTACTCCTGCACGGGGGTGACATGGCATTAATGTTAACAGTGGGGACCGAGCACGCTTGGGACGCCGCCTGCCCGGATGCACACAGACACAAGTGGAGGCAAGGCAAGCCCTGGCCAGGGGCTGCGGGATGGGCACGGGATGGGCGAGCCAGCCTTGCCACTGGTCCAGCTGCTGCTCAACTGCTGAGCGTGTCCCTCCACCCCTCAGCTCCCAGCTGTCCCCCCGCGGCTCAGCCCCAGGCCCGAGCGACAGGCACCTGTACTAGCTGCGGTCGGACCCCAGCCTCCTCCCTGCAAAATGTGAGACAGAAGAATTCTGAAGGTAAAAGAACCCCTGCTTCTTCTGCATTTCCCACCCTGGTTATCGCGCATTTGAGGAAAACTGAGGCTTGGCACGCTGCGTGTCCACACTGCCAGGAGAGGCTCCCGAGGGAACCATCTGGGGAGCCCAGGCCCAGCTCTCCCCACCTGCAGACCAGGTGCTCAGCCGATGACGTGGCAGAGCTGACCTCCTCAGCATTCCGCACTCGCCATTACAGCAACAGAGGCGAGGTACCATGGCTCCCAGGGGCTTGGCGTCCCCGAGGTCGCCGTAGGTGGCTGCAGGCCCAGATCCATGCCCTCGTGGGTCACAGTTATCCTTGAACGAGAACACCAGGATCCGAAGAGTGCTTTGCACTTTGGCGGGTGGTGACTGAGAACCTTTCCCAGTCGCTTTATGGGCGTCTCAGTGACAACTTCTTGGCATTTGCCAAAGCAAAGCGGGAGTCCAGGTGGAGGCATCAAGGGGGCTGGGGTCTGCGCTGTGGCCGAGTCGGCTCCTCCTGGGTTTGGATGGAGCCTCTGTCTCCACTTTCTTTCTGACTCTCTGCATTCTTCCCCACCTCCACCCGTGGACCTGGCTCTCCTGGGGCTGCTCTGGGGATTCTGGATCATCCCAGGAGGTCAGGCATGGCAGGCGGCCTGGCTTCACGCTCTTGAAGTTGGGGCTCTGACAAAGAAAGCCCACCCACTGGCCAGAATTCAGGGCTTGGAATTGGAGTTGGAACCAAAGGAAACCGAAAGCAAAACTCCCCCTTCGGCCTACTGGAGGGAATCATTCTCATCAATACTTTGGTATTTTCCTTTTAAATAAAAATTCCATCGCATGGTGTTTTTTTCTCTATAGGCAGGGGTCTCAAAGTGCAAATGTTCCAACTGTTCCAACTGTAATTGCTCCGGCCTCGCGCCTGCCTTCCCAGGAACTGTGCTGGGAGGACGGAGGATGGAGCGGACTGGGGGAGGGGAGCAGTGCGGGGGAAGGGGGTCCCAAGCAGCCAAAAGGATATTCTTGCAGTCTAGTTCCCTGAAAAAAACCCTGCCGCGATAAATAATGAAATTTCAAAATGAAAACACCCGATAAGAGAAATGGAAATATCATGCCGTTAAGTAGTTCCTTATTCTTTAGATATGCATCTGGTCCTGTGTGCACGTACACGTCTATACGCGCACACACGTGGCTACGCACACATGCACACACAGACTGACTGCACGCGTCCTGGGGAGGGGGTGCTGGGCCGGTGGACCATCTGGGCGGGAGCATCCTTCCTGCAGAGCGGCGCTCGCCTGTTGTACCTGTTGATCCAATTGCTCTGCAGCAGGTGCCACGAAGCTCGCAATAAACCGAAACCAGCCCTCTGCCCCGCTGCACAGCCCAAACAGGGAACATCTGGTGGAATTACAGTGTTCGTTTAAAAAAGCTTCCGTAGAAAAAGGGGGGAACACAACGGTTCTTGCTCTCCGGTCTCTCCTTCCTCCTCCTCCCCCTCCTGGTCCTCCTGAGTAAGAAGCCTAGAATGGATTGGCTTCTGGCAGGTGCCTTCGAGCATCTTCAGCCGCCTGGCGGGCCCTCCTCGTGGCCGGTGCCCTCCACCGGCCCGCCCGGGTGCGTGTGTGTGCGGGGAGTGCGCGCGCCATGCCGAGAGCAGTTCTGCTTAGAGGGACGTCTCCACGCTGTGGAGCGGGCTCCCGGGTCCGGAGGAAAGCACTGACGAGGTAGCTGGCATGGTGCCGCGCGTGGTCAGGTAGACGCCGCTGTCGATGGCGTTGTTGTTCTGGTTGGGGGAGGGCGGGGGCGGGGCCCGCAGGCGCTCCTCGCTCTCGTCCACGTCCGTGTCGTCGATGAGTGGGATGTTGTGGGTGTAGTCATTGATCAGGAACTCGGGCGTCGCCATGAAATTATGGATGGAGGTCTTGGATTCCGGTTTCTCCAGGCCTTCGTAGAGGGAGCTACGGAATGCTTTCACCACCCGGATCTGGAGGGGGAGGGGGAGGGACGGGGAGGAGGAGGAGGGGGAGGAGGGAAGAAGGAAGGAGACCATCAGTGGCTGGCTGGTGCTGGTGAGTTCCGCCCACATCCATGGCAGGGGTCACTGCATGACAAACATTTGTCTTTTGGAGCGGAACAGTCGGAGCCCTCTGCCCTGCTGCGGTCTCCCTCCCGTCACCTGATGCACATGCAGGACAAATGGCAGTGGCTTTCTCTAGGCTGACCTGGGCAGATATTCTGGAACTCAAGAGCGATGGATTCACGGGACTCCTGGCTGCTCCCTCCCACACCTTCCCCTGCACTGGGAGGGATTCCAACGTGGGAGCCCAGAAAGATGACTGGGCAAAGGGGCAGTGCTGGACAGCGGGCTCTCCACTTTCTCTTCCCAGAGAGTCCGAGGAACTTTCTGGCAAGAGAAAGTCCCCAGCCTATGGGCACACTGCAGGCCTTTCTCGAGTTGGTCCCCCTCCCTGGCTTCTCAGCATCCTCTCCTCTGTCCCCCAGCTCCTGTGGCAGCAACCCGTGCTGGCCATGCCCAGACACATCTGCCCATCACTCTCCGTGCTGCTAAGTCCAACGGCCCTTCTGTGTCTCCATCTTATTTGATCCCCCAGGGGCCGACTGCCCCTCTTTCTGGGAACTTCTCCTGGCTCCCCTGACACTGCCCCTGTCTGGCCCTCTTCCTACCTCACCGGTTTCTCTGTCTCCATCTCCTCCACTGCTCGTTACTCTGTCCCAGAGTGCCCAAAGCCCTGGCCTGTCCCTGTCCCTCCTCCTCCCTGACCATACCCCCAGGCTCACCTCCTCGCCTGGCCACGGCTCTGGGCTCATCTGGCTATAACCAAGGACTGCGGCCCAGGCCCCTCGTCAGAGCTCCAGGCCCAAGAATCTGACAGTCCCCCATCTGGAGGCATCCAAGATGGAAAATGGCCCCATTTTTAATTTACACCGACCAAGCCTGTCCTGCTCGGATGCCCTGATCCACCAGCTGGATGCATTTGATCAGGTCGTCATTTCCCTTCTCAGACCCTTCCGTCCTGCATCTCCTGCCATCAGAGGCCCTTTGTAGTCTGCTGATACCCGCCCCTCCAGCCTTTCTCACCCTCCTCCTTTTCACTCTCCAAGCCACACAACTTCTTTCAGTCCCTGGAATTTGGTTGGGGGCCATATTCTTCCCCCAGTCACATTTTCTACACCTTGTTCCCTGGCTGCCCCACTGGCATCTGCAGACCTCAGATCAGCACAAGTGCCCCCTGGGGAAGAGCTTCCCACAATGCCCTGCTCCCCAGCTACCGAGGCCCCAGCTGAGCTCAGGCACCCCTGACCTCCGCACCTCCTGCAGGACCCTGCTCTCAGAACTAGCCCCTTGGCCTCCGCTGGCCGCCCTGCCTTCACCTCCACATGTGCTCAAGTCTCATTGGGTTTGCTGCCTCTCTCTGCTCCTTCCTTGGGCCCCCAGCCTGGGCTCCCTCATGTTTCTAGAAGGCAGAATCGATGGGAGGCCTTCAGCTGGGCCCCACACTAGCCAGCTGGCCCTGTGCGGAGATGGGGAGGCCAGAGCCTCCCTATGTGAGTGGGTGGACACAAAGTGAGTTCTAAAGCCATTTCCAGGTCCAAGGTTCTAGGGTTGGGTTTTCTTGGTTTAGACAAGGTGTTGGCAAACTGTGGCCCAAGAGCTAACTCTGGCCCACAACCTGGTTTTGTAGGTAAAGTCTTATTGGGTACACGGCCATGCCGTGTCCTCTGAAGGACATGTCCAATGTTCATTGCCGCCCCCTGGTTTAGACCATGGATCCCTTTCAACCCTCCAGTGTCTGGATCCCGGGGTCAGCCTTGCTCAGCCAAGCTCAGTGCTCCTAGGTCAGTTTAAACCAGGAGAACCTCACAATCAAGTGCAAAAACAAATGAGCCAAAGGGCTCCATAAAATTGGAATTTTCTGATTCCATATCTTAAATCCAGTTAGGATTTTCTCTGAATTTGGTGAAGCCACATCTTCCAGATCGTAGGTGGCCATCATTTGCTGTCGGCCCCTTCATTCCCCAGACTGGCTTCTGAGATCGGGGTGACACAGAAATTGACAATCATTTGACATTTTTAATGGAAAGAAACAATTCACTTTTTGTAGCCATGGCAGATGTGGCCTCATGATTTGGGCCTTTTCTGGTGCCAGGACTGTGGGAGAGCCACTGGGACACTGGCTGTGGCGGTGTGGTGGTGGAGGGTCTACCCCGGCTGCCAGCCGCCCCCGCAAGCCACGGAAATGGGAGCAAGCGGCGTGCTGCCGCCCTTGACCCTGGAGGCCTTTGTGGTAAGTTTGCCAGCAGTGATCCAGTGCCCCTGGCTACATCCTTTCCCCTCACTTGGACCTGGGTCATGTGATCAGGCCAGGCCCCTGCTCAAAGTCATCCTCAGCTCCCCCAGAGGGTGGCCGGCTACCCTCCCCAGCTTCTGCTGCTCTGGCCTGGAAGGCTCCTTCAGGGCCCTCCTCCTGGGTGTAATCAAAGACTCACTTTGATGCCCTTCACTAGCCTTGCTTGCTGCCTGTCGCCAGAGCCTGGTGCAGAGCGGCCTCTCAATCACCAAGAGAAGGTGCCAGGGCTGCCCACTCAAACGTGCGCCGTTGGCTTGAGTCATCCTGAGTGTCTCACAGCTGACGGTGAGTCAGCTTCCCTTTCCCTGCATGCAAATCTTGGGCTCTTAACACATGGCTTGGGATTGGTCTTATGATGGGGCGTTTTCAGGCCACTCCACGCTGAAGGGCACAGTCAACGCCCGGGACACGGGTTTGGTGGGAACTGGGAAACGTTTCTAAGAGAAGGCTGCCCTGGAGGCCTGAGCTCGCACCTGGGAGTCTGAGGACATCCCCACGGTGGAGTTTAGTGCGTCCCTGCGAAGGCCTGGTCACAGCTGGGTGGGTCCAGCGCCCTCCCCAGTGCGTGACCCTTACTGCCTCCTGAAGCTCCTCTCCTGGCCTGGGACTGTCCCAGGGACCAGGGCAGGGTCTTCAGGCCACCTGTCCATCTCTAGGACGCCCAAAGGGATGTCACTGCCCTCAAGGCTGTGAGTGCCGCCCACAGCCCACAGCCCACCTCGACGCCATCAATGCCCCCTGCACCGCCTCCACCTGCATCTGCAGCCGGGGCCGCCCTTCCCGGCACGCGCTGCTCCTGCACCTCCCGTCGATGGCTAACGGGCCTCTCGAACTGAAGAAGGTCCAGGAGGACCCTCAGCCTTGGCCCCCGCCGACCCTGCCCCTCGCCTAGTCTTCGCATCCTGGTGCCGGGCTCTGGCTGAAACTTGGAGGCACCAGACCCAGTGCCGTACATCAGCGTGTCTTGTGGCCCCTCTTTCCCGAACCTCTCCAGGGTGGAGCCCTCCCCGCCTCCAGTGCTGCGGCTGTGTCTGCCAGGGACCCGCAAGCCCCGAGCGCAGAGGCGCCCCCTGCCTGGTCCCTGGATCTTTCCCGGGCTCCAGCCTGCGTGGCTGCCGTCCCTGGGGCCTCTAGTCCCACCCGTCTCTCTGGCCGCTGAGTCAGGCCCTGCGCTCGCTGTGTAGCAGGCAGGGACTCCAAACATCCCAGCAGCTGCTGAAGCTGCTCTGGGTCCTGACTGGTGGCTCTCACACTGGTCTGCGCAGTGTGGGACACCCCCAAGTCCAGGTTACTGCAAGAGAATGTAAAGGTAAAGAAAGACGTGAAAAGCACCGGCCAGTAAAGAGGACTTCTCGATTACAGCCAATGAGGAGCAGGTCTGGCTGGGGCTAGGGGCTGTCCCACGGCTTCCCACCCCTTTCCGGGTGAGGCCTGTCACGCCCCACCACCTGGTGTCTGACACCGCGCCCTGCTTCCTCCTTTGCTGCCATCTCCCTCCCCCTCATCTAGGTTACTCTTTGCCCCTCTCTCGGGGCTGCGGCCCCTCCAGCTGTTGGTACGCAGGGGCCCGGCTTCGTTTGGCCCTGTTCTCTTCCGCCCCCACTCCCCAGGGACCTCGCCGGTTGGGTGCCCCGTGCTCCCTGCACCGCACCCCTGCTTCCAGGCTGGACACTGGCCTCCAGCTCTTCCTCCTGCTGCTGTCTATCCCCTATCGTGGCCGAGGGCCCCAGGGTCGTCTGGGCCTTTTCTCCATCCACATCCGTGCATTTCCTGGGCGCTTCTAGCCATCTGTCTGCTAAGGAGCTCCCACCTCAATGTCCAGACTCGGGGCTCTGCCTGCTTCTTCAACTTTACCTCCCACCCCCCACGTCTCCTCCCTTGTCTCCCTGTTGCCACCCTTGACGTCCACAGTCTCTTCTCAGCATGGCAGCCTGAGCAATCTTTTCAAACGGAAGTCAGAGCGTGTCGCACCTTCCACTGGTCCAAACACTTCAGTGGCTGTGTCTCCCTCAAAGGAAAAGTCCTGCCAGGGCCTGCCTCGGGCCATTCTCTTCCTCTTTCTCCTTTACCCTCTCCAGCCTCCCGGCTCTTCCTCAAGCACGACACTCCTGCCTCAGGACCTTTGCACTGGCTGTTCCCTCTGTCAGGAAGGCTCTCCCCCAGTGAGCCTCATGGCTCCCCCTCAGCTCTTTCCATTTACAGCCGCAATCCACTCATCTCCCTCAGCACCCCGGCACCTCTTCTGCCTCCTTCTCTCCCCAGCACGGTTCACCTTCAAACACCCCACACATCCCATTATTCTCTCCTCTGTCTCCTGTCACTGGAACATGAGGCCCCTGACGTCCCCAGCACCCAGCACAGCATCCGCATGCAGCAGGGGCTCAGTGGACAGGTGCTGGGAGTAGGGGGCCCACACAGCCTGGCACGTGTCTCCCACCATAGCTCCCCCGACCAGCGCTCTCCGCCCACGTTGCTCGGAGCAGCAAGCTTGAGTGTCCCCCAGGGCCATCACCCCTGCCCTGTCCCGCGCCTACACTCTTCTTCTGCCAGATCATCCCATGTTGGCCTTGTCTCCTTATTCGGAACTCAGCTCGCGGATCATCCTCTGAGAGGCTGTCCCGGACAACCTTTATCCAAAATCGTGCCACTAATGTTTCTCTCGGTCTGCTTCCTTTCCCTCTGAGGCTGGCGACCACCTGCACTCAGCGCAAGCTTACTTCTCTGTTGTTTGCTGCCCGGCCCTCGCCCCCGCACGTGAGCCCTGGCCTGTCTTCCCCTCACCGTGAGCTGCATTAGCGGGGATGGGCCACGGGCTGCTCCAGACCCGCAGGCCACACGGAGAAGGGATGCTTGTGTCAGACTCTGCCGTGGGACCACGCTACTGATGAAGAGTCGGGGTGCAAGCAGAAGGGGTGAAGGTCACGGCTGAAAGTGGATGTACCCCGCTTTTGTTTGGAACTTTAATCGCTTGCGTTTGCATTGTAGGTGGTGGTGTAGGCGGAGAAGGGACGTGAAAGCAGGGAGGAAAGCGAAGGATGAAGGAACACCCACCCCATTAAAGGAAAAGAAAAGGAGAGAAAAATAAAAGCAAAGGCTCCCGAACAACAATGACAATGGCCACAACAGAAACTGGGTCTGACACCTTCGTACTGTGGGAGAAGCAGGCCCTGGGGGGTCGTCACCCTCCGCACCCTCCCTTCTGTCTCACTGTGAAGCTCACAGAACTCAGAATTCTTCCATCCAACTCCTGCCCTGTCCTTCCGTACCAACCACTATCCAGAACCTTCTGTGGGAGGAAGGAACCTGGCAGCTTCCCTGGCATCAGGGCTTTGGATTTAGAGCAAATTCCAAACACAGCAGCCAGGGAGAGATGGTGCCTCCATGAACTTTAGGTTCCCGAGTCCCAAACCCTCCCTGTAGGCATGAGGGTGAATCATGACTTGAGAGCAACACAAAGAGGTGTGCGGTGATGGACCCACAATCAAAGGGGTAGCAAAGGGGAAGGCTCCCTTTCCTCACCACGGAGTTAGGAGACGTGAAAATCCAGACTCCAGAGTTGGCCTTCACTGAGGGATCGAATCCCAAACCAAAGACACGGCTTTGTGTGTGTTGTCAAGCCGAAAATGCTGGTGACTTGTGAGTTTTGTGAAGATTACCTCCCATTCTGTGGGCATGCATGTGTGCCCAGGACCGGGACAGGCCAGACTCAGTGGCCGGCGTCAACGAGATGTCACACGGAACTGACCCAGGCATGGAGAGTCCTGGGTTTTTCAGGGGCTCGGCCTTGCCTCTCATCCTGGCTGTCTCCAGCTGCAGGGCCTCAAATAAGTCTCCTGAGCTTCCTGGGCCCTGGCTCCCAGCCCCAGGGGTCGGCCCGGAAGTGTGTACAGGGGAGGGCTCTGGAGCAGGGCTTCCAGGGTCTGCCTTAGGCTGCGAGCTGGCATGTGCTTTAGGAATTGCCTGGAAGGTTCTTCCCTGTGGTAGGGTCCCTGCCTGCAGGAAGGCTCGGGCAGGGCTGATACTGTTCCTAGTGTGGAGACAGCGTGCACACTGTCGAAGAGCTGACCAAAAATGCCAATACACTATTCCCAGAAACCCACGTGGGCAGACTGGCCTCGAAATCAATGGATTTCCTGAGAAGGAAGCATACTCCAGCAAACAAGACAGCTTTCACTTTGCAGGGCTCCTTCCTCAGTGGGGCTGGCTTAACTACTGCTCTGGGAGTGTGTGAGGGGCATGTCTCCCCAGGCTCCAGAAGGGTGTGTCCACGGAAGCCCCGGGGTCTCATCGGGCTGGGCTTTGCCAAGTTGGCAAAAGCCAATTAAAATAAAGCAACTGCCATGATCTGTTTCTGGTATGGCCACATCTGACTAAACTCGCCACCTGCCCCTGTGACAGTAATCGTGTGAGTACAGAGGCCCAGTGTTGCTGCAGGAGAGCCAGGCTGCTGGGGAACAGGCTGTGGATATGTGGCTGGGGAGGGCCTCGGGGTGTCTGTGTGGCCGCCCTCGCACCTGGGGGCAGCCATCTGGCGGCCTGGGCTTGCTGCTCATTAGTAAACCTGAGTGAATAGACACCTCCTGTCTGCCTACCTTGGGGATCCTGACAGCCAGCTGGGGAATGAGGCTGAGCTTCCTGAAGAATTACTGTGTGAGAGTGTGATTGGGGCAGGAATGAGGGTGACTGACACACTAACAGGGGATAGGATTCCACACCCCCTTCGTTTCCAAAAGACTGATGGTGGTTAGTAAAGAATGCTCTTTCCTAAGCCACTCAGGTGGGTGGCCTCAAGGCCATGCATGGCTGAGGTCCCATGAAATGGCTGTGGTGGGGCGGCCACTAAGCCAGGCAGGAGAGACGGCTGAGTGAGCAGGGGGGAGGCAGCCAAGGCCATTCTGGAGCCGGGAGGTCATCACGTGTGGCCAGGGGAGTGGAGACCGCGTTGAGACTCCCGAATCCAGAAGCAGCAAAGACCTGTGTGCACATGTGGGCATGGGAAGCCTGGGGGGTGGGGATCAGAGGTCAACTAGGAAGTGTGCATGGCTGTGAAAGTGGGCACGCTGAGCCCCGAGGATCATTGCACCTCTAGCCTCCGCCCATCACTCCTCTGAGGGGCTCTCCTCCCCTCGGACTCTGGCCACTTCTTGCACTGGTGTTACCTGCCGGGGCCTGCAATGGGTGAGCAATGTCACCTATCACTCTGGCCTTCAGCCTCCTTGTCCACACCCGCAACCAGGCCCTCCACCTACACAGCCTGAGATTCTCATTGGAAGTGATGTTGGGCCGAGACTGGCCGCGGCGCTCAGGATGAGGCGCGGCCTGGCCAGGTGGTAGGCAAGGAGGACAGAAGCCTTCCTGAAAGAGCTGGGTTCTCCTGAGGAAACCTTGTGCCCCGTGACCACTGCACCCTGCCTTTCTTCTGGTGAGTTCCGAGAGCGAGACTGAAGGCCTAGGGCTGTCCTCCACTCTGCCAGGCCTTCCCCTGATTTGTACGATGTGGGTGCCAGGCTTGGTGACTTCTCGGGGTCTTCGAAGCTTGGACTGGGAACCGGTGATGGTGGCAGGAAGTGGTCTCGGTCGGCAGCTTCTGGAATCAGGAGCGTCCCCTGGTGTCACCTTGTCCTCCACAGCGGGGTCCTGTCTGAGGGGCAGTGGCTCAGCCCCTTGTGAGGCAGGACGTCGGGCCCCTCCTCAGGCGGAAGGCGCTCATCTCCCAGTGGCACGTGGTGTGGAAGGGACAGTCACCCTTCTTCTGGCCAGGGGCTACTTAGGCCCCCCTGGAGCGGCTCCTACCCCACACTGCTGGGCTCCCGGCAGTGGGAAGGGGGACAGGACAGGTGGCCGCAGAAAGAAGGAAGGTACTAGGGGCCGAGGAAGAGAGAGGAGAAAGAGGCTGCCCCCAGGGGAGACGCCTGAGGCACCCAGAGGAGCCAAGAGAGCGCGGCCTCAGCAGGAGTGTGGGGAAGGCCTAGGGGCGAGCAGAGGAGGGGCGGGCTGCCTTCCCCCAAGTCGACAGACAGGCGGATGGACAGACAGACAGAGAGGAGGCACAGAGAGAGATGGCAAAGGAACACGTGAAGGAAGCGGCAGGGGAGGGCAGCTGCGGCCCAGCGGGCCCTGGCCGAGCCTCCTGCCGGCTTCCCCAGGTGGAGTGGTGCCAAGTACCCCGTGGGACAAGCTTTCCAGCTCACCCGTGACGGCCGTCAGCCAGTGTCTGTGGCCCCGGGGGGGTGGCTCAGTGAACATTCAAGGGAGCTGGACATGTGTGTGGCCTGTGGGATGGGGAACACGCTTGTGTGTGTGTGTGTGTGTGTGTGTGTGTTTGTGTGTTCACGTGCGTGCTGTTTCCAAAGGGGACAAGGTGGCCTCAGTGGGGACCAGTGCAGCCCACATCCCTTCCGTAAAGGGCAGAGTGGCCTGAAACGACTGCTTAAGCAAGAGGAGGGACGCCCTCCACTGGGGACCTCTTACCAGTTCCTAAAAAAAAAAAAAAAAATAAGAAGAAGAAGAAAAGAAAAACAAAAAAGAGAACACAAGACAAAAGAAAAAAGGAAAAGAGAAGAAATCAAGCAAAAAGAAAATCCCAGAGTCTGGTGTGGGAAAAAAGCAGAGTTAACAACTCCCGTCCATGGGGAAGTGATGTGTTCACGGAGGTGAGAGTTGCCGGGTCCCACTGGAAGGAAAGGAAACAGGTAACAGTGAACCGTCCTGGCAGGGGCTCTGGGCTCATACTTGAAGGTTTACTGTTTGGCTTTTGAAGTCTCGAGTTTGCTGTGAGAAGCCGGTGGCCCTGGGGGGCAGTGGGGGGCCCACACTGTTCCTTGCGTTGTCTCTCACTGGGGGGACCGTGGGGTGGTGGGCTCAATGGTCTAGTGGCTTTCCCTTTGTCTTTGTAAAGAAATGTGAGCAAATATGGAACTTTCTACCTCTTTAGGACAGCCCCTGGGTTCCTTCTAAAATGTGACAGACATGGCGGGAACTTTTCAGAGGGACGTATAAAAAGGAATCAATTTCTCCCAGCTTCTCGAAGGAAGGAGGAGACAGAGTATGGGCCAGATCAGGTTAAGACCTTCCAATCCTGAGGCCTGCTTGGAAAGAGCGAAGATGCTTTGGGAACAAAAGGAGACGTGGCTGAGGGCGGGCTCGAGGCATGAGGAGGGCTCCTGGGGACACCTCTAACGCCCGGTGGCTCAGGGGTACCGCCTTTGGAAACCACCTCAAGGAGAGTTCTGGAAGCTGCTGCTTTAGTCCCAAGTGGGCGGGCTGGGTTCTTCCACTGCGAATGATGCTGCAAAGGCGCTCGCCTCTCCTTTCAGTCCTGCGGGGCGGCCCTGAGCCTGCGCGCCTCCCTGGAGCTGCCCCGCGGGACACTGACCGAGGCCCCAACCTGACTGACTCCAGACACCACCAGAAGCGGCCCAAGTTCATGAAGAACCATCAGCAAAGGCAGACAAGTTCAAGAAAAGAAAACCAGCGACAGAAGGAGCACTAAACAAAACCCAAAAACCAAAGAAAAGAACGGAAGGTCCAGCAGTGCCATGGATTCAGTACATTTCATAAGAGGATATGGCTTTGGAGAGACACACCGTCTGGGCGGGAAGGACTGAACAGGGCGATAAAGAAAGAACGGAAAAGCCTCGGTGAGCGGAGGATGCAAGACTGGAAAAAAAGAGAAGGAAGAGGCGGGAGGCTTTTTCCTCCCCCAGAGATGCCATTTATGAGAGAAAAGGGGACTCAAGACTCACTCCCAGCGGCGCTGGTGGGATTGGCAGCAGAGAGAATTACGTGAGTAGGGGTAGAAAGATTGGTTACGTCATGGAGCTGGCTGAGGACCGAGGACCGCCGGCGCACAGCACCCTGAAATGAACCGCTTCTCTTGAAGGTACTCACTACCTCCATCTGTGGGAGAGAAAATGAGATAAAGGTTGGCTTGCACTGTAGTCCCCGCGACCGCACGGGGGTGGGGCTGGGTGGGGACAGGGGCCACACTGGCTGCATATCGTGACAGCAAAGCCTCATCGAGGTCGCCTCGGTGCTTCTGCCGGGGCTGTGGCCAAGGCCGAGTCTGGCCTCTGCGTCATCCACCAAGAGAGGCTTTGCTGAGCAAATGCTTAGCGCTCAGAAGACCTGGCGCGCGGGGGTTGACGATGGATCGGGCACACCGCAAACACTTTAGAAAGAGCCATTTGCATTCACGATATGTTCACTGCAAGCCACTCATCAATAAATACCCTTCCCTGGCCCGTCCTTTGTTTATATTGCCATAAGCGGGGCCGTCACTCTCCTTCTGCGGCTCATCCAGGTGACTGAGGGGTACTCCGTGGGAAGTCTCAGTGTAAGAATGGATTTGGAAAGAGGGGGAGGGGTTTCCCCAAAGCCCCTGCTTTGTCTCATCAGAATGCCTTCCCGCAGAGCCACAGGCAGGGCAGGAGGGAGAGTGGAGAGCCTGGGTCCGGGGAGCAAAGATGGCTTTTGCTTCGTCCCCCACCCTTTAAGCTTCCTACGAGCCTTCAGGAAATGAGAGCCATAGGGGTGAACTTGCTGGAGATGCAGTATCTTTGGATTTCCCGACCCCGCCTTTGGCTGGCAGGGGGGCCTGGGGGTGGAGCAAACCCAGGAGAGGGGTCCCAAGGAACCGTGGCTGGGTGGCCACTGTGAATGTGCCCCCATCAGAAGACCGTGTGTCTAGATTCTGGGAGGCCAGCCCGCTGTGGCGCACTTTGGGCCACTTCTTAGAGAATGCCCTCTTAGTGGGGAGTGTGTGTGGAATCTTTGGCCTTAGAAGGTGGATCTGATTTCTAGAAAGTGCCACATAGTTCACTGGTAGCCGCCAGGTCCCGTGGTGTGTCTGACATGGGGCCGGGCCGTTGGAAGAAGGCAGTTTGAGTGCTCAGACTCGCCCCATCCCAACCAAAGTGAAGACGGCCGTCATTTCAACCCTTGGACGCGCTGCCAGACAGACTAATTGTTGTGTACGCACCGCTGAGCCCCCTTCTGCCCAGCAGAAGTAAGGCATACTGAGTGCCCACGGGAACTGGCACAGTGCCGAGTGCCCCAACACATTGAAGGAAGATGACCCATGCCATGATGTCGCTGTCTCTTTGTGGGGGGCATCTCCTCCCTAGATTGAGATGTTTCTAAGGCTACGGAGACAGGGGACTGTCTCAAGAGGGGACTCTTACTGTGGCAAAGGCGACAAGGGAAGGGAAAAATGCCCTTCCTGCCTCTGATTGGGCCTCTCCGCATGGTGTGCCGATGTGATGATGGTATCAGTCAAAATACCACAGAATTATCCCTCCGCCCCACCCCTACCCCGAAGCCCCCCACACTGGGCCAGGAACAAGGCCCAGGCACTGCTGAAGCTTCTCTTTGGTTTAGAATGGAATGCGAAATAGACCACGTAGTGAGCACTTCGAAAAGCTCCACGTCCTG
The DNA here is from genome assembly GCF_009873245.2 of Balaenoptera musculus. NCBI lineage: Eukaryota > Metazoa > Chordata > Mammalia > Artiodactyla > Balaenopteridae > Balaenoptera > Balaenoptera musculus. The sequence continues at coordinate 126,974,507 of NC_045806.1, read as the reverse complement.
CATTTGGAGGACTCTTATTCTGGAATGACACCCTGCCTGGCTAGTGCGTTTCCATGCGCATGGAATGATGCGAGAGCAGGCAGCAGCTTAGGAAATGCCTTCACCTAGCAACATAAAAAGTTGTGCTGGTCTCCGAAATCTGGGGAGCAATTTTGTGTTTTGCAAAAGTTGGAAATCTAGGGCTGGCTGCCTAGAGAATGTTTCTCTTGGCATGGGGTGTATACAACTTGAGGGGCTTTATTTCTCCTAGGCTTTACTTCTGCTTTTCAAGCAGTTATTTTGAATCAAAATGAACAAACGCTCTTAAAAAGTGAACTAAAGCAATTGGTTGGTTTGGCATTCTTGAGAAGTGTGGTGGATTTGATGTGACAAAGTCAAGGGGAGAAATGAGTGGCTCCATGGAGAGGACAGGGCTAAGGGATGGGGGAAGGAGACTTGGGTGATTTTGGGCAAGTCCCTTCTCTCTGGGCCCCATTTCCCCATGTGGAAAGCAGGGACCCGACCAGCCCGGAACTGCAAGGCTCCTACTGAGGGGACCCACTCTACCAACGGGGCGGCAGGGTCAGGTCCAAGAGCCCGCAGGCAGTGAGAAGACACAGATGCACAGGTGGCTGGGGCGCCAGGGACCTCTTCCCGGACACCTAGGATTGGGGCAGGGCCGTGGTCTTGGCTGCTAGAAAAGCTAACACTGACTTTGGCTCATGGATGGAGGCAAATAGGCTCTGCCGCAGAACCCGCCCAGCACGACACACCAGAGCCCGTCGGGGCCGGGATGGGTGGGTGGGGGCGCACAGTTGAGCAGCCAGGAGGCCACGGGGAAAACCTGGACAGCTGGCGACAAAGGCTCCTCCCGTTCTACTGGGCGCTCAGTGTTCTGGCCGGGCCCAAGACATCCTTCCCCCGCCACGCTGACCAAGGCACTTGGGACGCCAGGAGGGGTGAGCCAGAGGCCCGGAGAAGCCCCTTGGGACCCCAGGGAGCTCCTTAACATGGAGCTCGTTGGTGCCACCTCACCCAGCCCTACAGGATCACAGGCTCCGGGTGGCCCGGGACTCTGCAGCTTTGGAAAGTTCCCCAGGGCACCCTGCTCCTCACTGATGCCAGCGCCTTGGGCTGGGAGCACAGCCGGCCGGCCGTGTGAGAAAGAGCTCCCCGAGTGCGTGTGCCACGGTGGCGGGAGGGCGTGCACTCTCAGAAGGCTTCACGGGGCCGCCGTGGGGTGAGGAGGGGCCCCAGGGGACACGGTGGGAGCTGTGGAGGCCTGGGGCCCAGACAGTGGCCAGCGTGGAGGCACAGCAACGCAGGCGAGCAGAGTGGGAGTCTGGGAAGGCAGCAGGGGTTCTGGGGGCGCAGGGCACGTGGGGTGATGCCGAGAGGCAGACGGGAGGCTGAGAGCTTCTGGCCGGGGAGCTGAGGCTGGCGCCTGGGGAGGTGAGGGGCGTCCAGAGACTAGGCCCCCAGGGGCTGTGCGGGAGCAGCTGGTGAGCCGCGTGCACTGGGAGGGCGCTTTGGGCACCTGGCATGGAAGATTCTTTGGGATGAGCCCATGGTGATTTGTGACAGGCTGGAGGCAGACACTGGGGAGAGCTGTGGTCTCAGGTCCTGGCCCAGGCCAAGGGGCCCACGCGGGAAGTTGCCTAAGCAGGTGCCCGGTGGTGTTCTTCCTTCCGGTGGGTCTCTGGGGCAAGAGCAATTGGAGCTGGGTCGGGGCAGTGGGGCTGGGGGTCCAGGACAGAGCATGGAGAAAGGCCCGGGAGGAGCAGGGAGTGATGGGTGTCACACGCTGGCTATGTTGCAAATAGGCTGCAGGGGTCCAGGGTGGGCACAGGGAGCCTCGGTCCAGGCGGAGACACGGGCGGCTGGGCCAGGAAGGTGTTGGGGGTGGGGCCGGAGGTGGCTGGACCGGGCATGCGCGTTCGAAGGGCCATGCCAATGTACCAGGTGTGTGGGGAGACGGGAAGAGGGTCTGGGACTGCTCCGGGGCTCTGGCTTGGGCAGTAGACGTGACGGAGCCATGCATCAGGAGCTGGGGGGTGGGAGGAGGTGGGCTTGGGGAGGTGGGGCCTGGGTCAGGGCTGACCTGAGCCCGGGGTGGGTGCTGTGAGGCAGAGGAGGAGGTGGTGCGTGAGGGCGCCTGGTTGCCATCTGGAGGCTGTGCGGGGAGGGCCAGGCCGCGGGGAACTGGCAAGAAGAGACCAGTGCCCCGGGGCTGCGGGACTTCTAGCAGCGAGGGTCACAGCCAGGTGACAGGGCAGACCACGGTCTCAGTGGGAGGTGGGAGTGACAGGCAAGGAAGATGGAGAGGGGACAGCAAGCTGCCAGGAGAGCAGGGCGGACCGCACTTCCGGAAGGGCGCCGGGAAACAGTCTCCAAGCAGGAGGGATGGAGGGACGGCCCAGCTCGGGAGCCGGGAGGACGTCTCACAGACCTTGGTGAGAACTGCCTCTGGGGTGTTGAGGGCTGATGTTAGGCCATGATGAAGTCACAGTGAGCGCCAGGGAAGGACACAGAGAGACAGCAAGTATGGAACATTCTGGCAAGAAGGCTGGCCGGGAAGAGTTGGGGGCAGGAAGCGAGGGTGGCTCTGTCAGGCAGACTCTCACGAAACCTTTGCAAGTGCCCACAGCTGGGCAGTCGTCGTGGCTGTCTGACTTTATAGAGGACAGTCACTGACGGCCTTGACCTTGACCAGCACTGATATTTGGAGATTGGGATGAACAGAACGGACCAACTTGGTGACCAGAGTTCACTTCCCAAATGAAGTCTTTCCATAGAATTCACAATATAACCCAATGAATGGTGAGCTCACCAAAGGCTATTTGAAACGGGCATCTGCCTCATCCCGAGAAGGTCCCTTCCCCATGACCTGGGGCAGCTCCCAGCAAAGAAAACAAGTCCCAGCAGCTATTCAAATCGTGGGTGGCCCGTGCCCCCATCTCCCTGAGGTACAGCTCTGGGTCACAGCACACACCGTTAGCTGACACCCGTGCCCACTAGCGGGGAGGGCCACCTGGGCTCTGAGCGAGGCGTCAGGGAGAGGCCATCTCGGTGACATACTGTCATCCAGCACATCCAGCAACTGCCCTTGTGATCATGGCGGCAAGACCCAAGGGCTTCCCTGTTGGTCTCAGGCTCATCTCGCCCATTCTCTGCCTCTGGCTTGCTTGCCCCCCTCGCGAGGCGGGAGAGCCAGAGTGGCCGAGCAGCCCGGCGGCTTACCTGCGTCTGGATCCGGTTGAGGCCCCGGAACCAGAGGATCTGGCCTCTGCGGAGCTCCCGCTCGGCGTGGTCGATCTCTTCCTCGCCCTCAGCCAGCTCCTCGTCAGTCACCTCGTCCTTCCCGGGCCCGTGTCCCGCTTCCTTCAGGCACTTGAGCTGGCTGGTGGGGATGGTGGCGATGACCTGGGTCGCCAGAGGTGACAGCAGGTAGAAGCGGCCATCAGAGGTGGGAGCTCTGCTGGCGCCGGGAAGGGGCGCAGGCCGCCCACCTCCCACCGACCCAGGCCCAGGCCGGTGTGTGCGCCCGCCCCTGCACAGGCCCCGGCGCTGTGTGCAGCTCTTTCCTCAGTGCTTCCTCCCTGCGGGCGGCCCCCGGGCCGCCTCTGCCTGCTGCCAAATCCCGCTCTCCAAAGCAGTGTGCGCGCCGGTGGGTCCTCCTCCATCGACGCCCAGAGGAGCGGCTCATGCCACCTTCCTGCACAGCGTGGATGTAAGGGACTCGCTTCACCAGACCGAGGTCTGGCCCTGGCCTGGCTCACGGGAGGGGACCTTTAGGCCCCTGCCTGATGAGAGGGTCTTGGTTTCCCTGGGGCCCAGGGCAGGCAGGCTACACTGCCGGGGTGATTTGGGGCGCGTCCCTGGGTCGCATGTACCAGCTTGACCTCCGGGGCACGGAGACTGAGTAACTAAGTCACATGGGCCCCCCAGCCCTCCAGGACCGACTCCACTCAAGTCCCCGGACCGCACCGCTCAGGGGAGCTGCCCTGATGGTGGTACCCGTGCGTGTCATCACACATTACCACTGGGAGAAACTGCACTGCCATGCGACTCCCCTGGCGGGGGACCTGGGAGCTTGTGCCCGGCCTCTCCTGGACCTGCCCTATGTAAGCATGATCTTGGACATCTAGCCTCCAGAGAATGACATCTGCCGTTGAAGCCACCCTGTCTGTGTTACTTTGATGTGGTGGCCTTGAGACATTCTCTTTGCCCTCTGGAAGGTTCAGAGAGGTATTGTGTAGCTTCAAATATGTGAGCATTTTCCAAGCCACCCAATTCTAAGGCACGATTTTCAGCTCCTAACATGGAAAGGGGAGTGGCGGGTGGTTTTGCTGGGGGCTGTGACATCCCAGCCAAGGCCCTTTGCATGCTCTCTGCTGAGGCTGTCACTTGTGGCCTTGCACCTAGGTCATGGCCTGTCCCAGAGGCAGGCTAGGGGACCCTGGGCTGCCCACAGTTCCCCAGACAAATGGGAAAGGGGCAGGGCTGGGAAAGCCACTGAGGCAGACACTTACCTGTCCCCAGACCAGCTCCCCAACACCAACAAACAGGCACCAGAGCCACTGTTCCGTAGACAGCGGGGAGCAGCTGAAGGGCTTTCCGCCGAACTGGACGATGACAATCTGTGGGGAGGGGTGGGCGGGAGGTGGGTCCAGCCAGCACCTCTAGCCCTCGGGGCACCCCCTGTCCTGTGAGCCCAGCTCAGGGACTCAGAAGGGTTGTTGGTTCACCGAGTTAGACAGGCAGTTCCTGGGAGCCTTCTTTTCTCTGGCCTCCTTCCCTTCATCCCCCCCTCAGCCAGTGCCTAAAGAAGCTTCCCAGACCGGCTGACCACAGGCCGTGGGTGCTGTGCCAGACGGGCACGTGGCCTCGCTTGGTGCAAGGTGCCCACTGACCCAGGCGCCCCGGACTGTCCCTTTTCCAGCCTTCGGGTGTGGCTCGGTCATGTTAGCCACGCTCCCGGCTTCTGTGAACGTGATGCTTGAACGTGCATATGCCAGACACTCTGATCGGCCTCGTGCAGCCTCATGGCCCCTCCATGGGAGGAGTCCTCTTCCCGGGGTGAGCTTTTCAACTACAGACCAACTGGTCCCAAGCCCGCACTCCAACTCTCTCTGTTCCTGGGCTCTCACCCTCCAGGCCACTGTCCCCCTCCGCAGTCACCCAGGGCTGGGTCCCAGACCACAAGTGGACAGCCCCACACCCCAGAGCCCGGAAATCATTCACCTGCTCCGGGCTCCCCAGTCTCCTTCTGCCTGCCCACCAGCCCGGGCGCTTCCCCACGTGGTCCCCGTGGCACAGCTGGCCCCCCTCTGAGAACTGCGAGAAACCAACTACCCTGGCCTCTTGGCCTCGCTCTACCTCACATTTTCTATCGATACACCCTAGTTTTGAATGCTCAGCGCCTCCTGGAGTTAAGGTGGCCTCCCGCCAAGGAATCAAGTTCTAGAAATGAGAGTGGCAGACTCGGAGGGACCTGCAAAAGTGGAGCCACCCCTCCTACCTGGATAGCGAAGGTGCCCAGCACGATGGTGCAGAAGATGGGGTTGCCGAAGATGCCGTGGAAGACGTTGCGCTCGCCGTGGATCTTGCGCGCGTTGATCTCGTTGAAGAGCTGCATCATGACGAAGGTGTTGAAGATGATGGTGTAGTGCTCGGAGGGCGGCGAGTGCAGGGGCGCGTTCCTCCCGCTGTCAATGTCGAAGAAGAGCTCCCCTGCAAGCCCAGGGCCGCGTGAGGGGAGCCGGGCCCAGGTGGGCGCGTCACCACCGGGCGACATGGGTGGAAGTCATGAGTCCCCCAGCCCCCAGGCTAAGCAACGGGAGCTCACAGCCAAGGCCGGGTCCCGACCCAGGGGGTCTGGCACTGAAACCCCAGGACAGGGGTGAAGACATTAAGACCCATTTGCACACTGGCTCGGGCTGGGGAAGGAACGGGAGCTGCAAGGCTCAGGGCAGGCCCGGCCCTCCTCTGCGCTGCGCTGCCTCAGGAACGGCTCTCGGCTCAGCCATGACCAGCTTCTGCTCCCGAGATGGCAGAGAAAGGCCCCGTGAGAGGACCCCCAGGTGCTGCCGTTTGGGGGCCCTCACATGGTGACTCTTGCCCCTTGGCCAGCGCCATCCCTGCACTGAACTTCAAGTGTATTCCCAGGAACGTGTGCTGAGAGCCGAGCCACCACGTGGTCAAGGGTCACCAGACCCGTGGAGAGCCCTCTGACGTCAGGAAGAGAGGCCACACATAGACAAAGCGACAAACCCGCCCCCACCTAAATAAAGGAATCTCCTAAAAGGAGCCGATGCCACACAGAGAACAAAACTCCCAGGATGGCAGGGAGGTGAGGGCCGAGGGGTCCTCACCGGAAATCGGGTCCCCAGGTGTCCGTCTGTCCCTGCCACTGCTGGACAGGGCCAGGGCCTGTGGGGCTGGCCGCAGCACAGGGTGCCCTGGGCCAACCTACCAACGAACAGCAGCGTGAAGATGATGGTGAGCTGGTAGACGGCGTGGCCCAGGATGTTCTTCATCATGGTCCGCGAGATCAGGGGCTTGTCCCGGCCGTACGGCTTCCGCAGCAGCAGTGACTCAGTGGGCGGCTCCGTTGCCAGGGCCAGAGAGGCGAACGTGTCCATGATCAAGTTCACCCACAACATCTGCACGGCTTTGAGAGGAGAGTCCTGTGGAGAGGAGCCAGTTACCCCAACATGGGCCTGGAAACCCCACCGGCCCCCCACTCCTGGGAAGAGACTCAGCTTGGGGTCAATGTCACTGGAATTGAATTCATGTGAAAATGCAACAAATCCAACCTTCCCATAAAAACTTGACATCTCCATCCCTATGTTTTCTTAAGGTTAGCAGAGAGTTTTCGCTGGGCTTTCAGATTCCTGCTCTTAAAATGTTGTCAGTCTCCCTTCTTCTCTCACCTGCTGGCAGTGATCTAGAAGGTGTGGTCCAGGTTGTTAGCAGGAGGCTGCCACCCCCCGTCACTTGGCCCAGACCATAAAAGAGCCCGACGGATGCATTCCTGCACCCAAGGGCCAGGAAGAGGTAGAAACTGCACTGGACCTTCCTTCTCATCGCCTCTGACTTGTTGGTTAAAAATGAGCCTCACAGAAGACAGACACCAAGGACCATATCCTGTAGGATTCCATTCCTATGAAACTTCTGGAACAGACAGATGCATGGAAACAGAAAGCGAATGGGTGGATGCCAGGGCTGGGGGAGAGGAGAGTGGGGAGTGGCTGCTTAGTGGGTACAGGGGTGATGAAAAAGTTCTGGACTGAGGTATAGGTGACGGTTGCACAAGATGGGCAATGCATCAAAAACCACTGGATGGTACACTTTGGTTCAAATGGCTATTATGGTACAGTCTATGTTATGTGGATTTTATCTCAATTAAAAAATACTTTTGAAAGAGAGACAAATTCTGGACACTCACTAATGGGGAGAATTGGAGAACTGAAAAAGGGGAAGAGGCTCCTGCAAAGGTTAACCACGGAGCTCCCAGCAGACCCAGGACAAGTGCAAATGCAGGTCTACCAAGACTTGCACACGCACGTCCACAGCGGCCACAGGTGGAAACAACCCAAATGCCCATTGATGGAGGGATGCAGAAACACAAGGTGCTCACTCCATACAATGGAACATCAGTCCGCCATCAAGAGGAATAAAGTACCTGCTACAACATGGATGGACCTTGAGAACATTGTGCTAAGTGAAGGAGCCAGACACAAACAACCACCTATGATTTGGTTCCATGTAGCTGAAATGTCCAGAATAGGTAAGTCTGTAGAGACAGAAAGCAGATGAGCGGGTGCCAGGGGCTGGTGGAGGGGGAGTGGGGGGGACTGCTCATGGGGCTGGCGCTTCCTTTTGGGGTGATGAAAACATGACGGAACTACATAGAGGTGATGATGGCACAACATTGTGAATGTACTTAAAAGTCACTGAATTGTATACTCTCGAATGGTGAACTTTTTGGTGGGTGAATTCTATCTCAACCAAAAGAGTCTGCAACAAAAAAACCCTGGCTTCCACCACTGGGTCCTCAGGCAGGGGCTCTTCAGACCTCACCCTGCTGGGGGCGGGGTCCCCTGGGCTTGCTCTGCACACTGGGGTCCAGGCGCACCGGGCGGGAGGAGCCCGGCCATGGGAGGGAGAGCCCGGCCATGGGAGGGAGAGCCCGGGGTCTTCCTTGGGCCCAGTGGCCCCCAGTGCCCACCTGAGTGATGCAGGCACCCGTGAAGGCCACAATCACGGCCACCACATTGACCGTCAGCTGGAACTGCAGGAACTTGGAGATGCTGTCGTAGACATTGCGGCCCCACATGACGGCCTTGACGATGCTGGTGAAGTTGTCGTCCGTCAGGATGATGTCCGAGGCTTCCTTTGCCACGTCAGTCCCCGCGATGCCCTGGGGGACACACACACCGTGTCCACGGGGCCCCTTCCCCAGCCCCGCTCACCCACTCCAAATGTGTCCTTGTACTAGAGAGGTTTTGCTCACAAACGAAGAGGGCGCCACCGCTGCAGCAGCCACCAACAGGGCAGAGCTTGCGGAGGCCCAGGTGGCCAGGATGTGAGAGAAAGAAACTTCTGGCACTCTGCAACTTGCCTCAACGCTAGCTCCCACATTGCTGCACAAAGCTTACGTCGTCCATCACAAGGCCCCACCTGGCGTGGTGAGCCAGGCTGACGGCGGGTGGCTTACCATGGCAAAGCCCACGTCCGCCTTCTTGAGGGCGGGCCCATCGTTGGTGCCATCCCCGGTCACGGCCACCACCTGCCGCTGCTCGCCGGTGTTGCTATCTATGATCCCTGGAACACAGATCAGGGCAGGGCAGGGCAGGTCTGATGCCGTCTGTGGCCCTGGGTGACCAGCCCGGGGGTCGTGGGGGGCCAGTTGGCTCCAGTCCTCTGTGCTCTCCACCACCTTTGGGACCAAGTCCTGTGCCTTGACTGGCAGCCCCATCCCCCTTCTCCCACCCTGGCCCATCACCCAGTGAGATGATACAGGGTGGTGGGATTTGGTAGAAGGCAGGGGCTCGGCACTGGGCAAGTTGGGTAAATGTCTCCCTCTCCTGGGCCCCCATTTCCCCATCTGCTATGAAGAGAGCTGGCCTCTACTGGCATCTTCCATAGATACTGGGAGCGCAGAGAAGTGGAGGCTCGAGCTCCGGCAGGTCAGCCCTTTGAGGGAGTCTCCGTTACTACCCCCGTTTTCCCAGTGAGGTTCAGGGAGGGCCAGTGACTTCCTCTGAGACACAAGGTCTCCAGCAGCAATGGGTCCAGAGCTGAGTACCCTGAGGCCCGGTTGGAAGCTCAGCTTTGGGCGTCTGAGAGCAGACGACGACCCGAGGGGTGATGGCCACACGCAGCCTGCGTCCCGCCACCCGGGGCAGGGGCAGGGCAGGGTGAGGAGTGAGCCCACTCCATTACCTTTAACCAGAGTGTGTTTGTCGGTGGGAGACGATCGGGCAAGGACCCTCAGCTTGGGCCACACCTTGTCCAGACGCTCCTGTTCTATCTGGGAGGGAAAAGCACACAGACGCTGTAGAGCCTCGGCGGCAGGGCGGGCAGGCAGGGCTGACTCGAGGGAGGGCTGATGGGCCGGGAACTACCTCGCCTTTCTCGTTTCGGATCCGCCGGTTGAACTCCTTCCCCTCCAGGCACAGGAAGTCCTCCCCGGGCTGGATGATGCCGCACTTGGCCGCAATGGCGCGGGCCGTGTTGATGTTGTCGCCGGTCACCATGCGGACTGTAATGCCAGCGCGCTGGCATTTGCGGATAGCTTCAGGGACCTGGAAGGGACAAGATGGGTGGGTGGGGCCATCAAGGGCAGACACAGCTGTGTCTGGGCTCTACCCGCTCCTCCATCCAGATCTGCAGCACCCCTCCCTCCACCACGCCATCTGGAGGAGGCGGGAGAAACGGCCTGTCAGCTCTGCCCCGGCTGTCAGCCTGGCCTGCAGGGAGCAGGGTGCCCCCCACCCCAGGTGCCTCCTTCCCTGTGCCGGCCCCGGGGACCACCGACGACTCAGACCCAGGCCCTGACACCACGAGCAAGGCTGGGAGAAGCCACTGGAACGCTGTCAAGGGGCACCATCAGAGCCGTGTTCAGCAAGGTGACCGGAGAAATCACCCAGCTCTTTCAACCTCAGTTTCCACTGGGGAAATGGAGACCCAGAGCAGCCGAGCCAGGACCAGTCCCATTAGCAGGCCAGCTGGCGGGGGCCGTGCCAGTGAGCTCCGAAGGACAAGAAAGGAACCTCTGGCCCCAGCTGCCCTGCCAGATGGCAGGACCCACCTCGGGTTGGACCCTCTCGGGCCCTGACTCAAGGCAGGCTTGTTGGCCGAGCTCTGGGAAGCTCTCACTTGTTTCCCTGCCACTTTTTTTTTTTTTTAAATAATATAAAACCTAAGACATTTAGAGCCGTAGGCTTGACATGATAAGGCATTCGCACTGCTCATTACGGGAAATGGGACATCGCTCTGCTTACTTAGTACATCTCCATTTTCCAAACATAAGATTAGATTCCGGAAAAGAGAGAAGAACAAGACATTCCTCTAGTGCTGAGTGGAAAATGGGCTGAACGGAGCGGAGACCAGCTGGGAGGGGATGGCATTGTCCCAGAGAGTGGAGACACTCCCGTTCCAGTGAGGAGGGGACTTGTGAGCCCGAGACAGCAGTGCGGAGGAGAGTCATGCCGACTGCGCCTGAGGGGCCGGGAGGGGAGAGGAGGAGGAAGAACGGCCTCAGGCCTAGGCCTGTGAGGTGTCCGATGCGGCCGGGGCGAGGGGTGCAGCCTGGGGAGACCCGGCTCCCTGCTGTGTCCGCTGGGCCCAGCACACCGCACTGTGGGCTCCCAGTCACCGCCGGGCTGAGCCGGAGCCCCGGGGACAGTGCCGGGTGTGGCCTGGCGGCCAGGCCAGGGGAGCTGCGGCCAGGTGCTGGGGGTCAGGGCAGCTGGGAGACCCCAGGGGAGGCGGGCAGCAGGCGGGGCCAGGTGGGCTGCAGGGGACCACTGGCCCTGGAGGTCCGGGCACGCTGGTGGCCCCTGAAGCCAGGGGGTGGAGGCTGTGATCTTAGCCAGGGAGAGAGTGGGAAGAGGAGGGGGACCCAGGGCCCAGCCAGAGGGGGTCCCACTTCAGGGCTGGGACAGAATGACCTTATGATCCCTGCGGCAAATACGGCCAAGCGGCCGAGAAGGCCCAGCCCCGGGAAGGGGGCTTGCATCCCGCACCCCCAATAATGCGTCTCCTCACTCTCAGCCTCAGGGACGCTTTCTGCTCTTTGGGGATCCTTGAGAGCTAGAGGATGAGCTGCGGGGAGATACCTCCCCTTCCAGCAAGCTCCCCGCCCCCCGCCCCCCCCCCCCACCCCGGCTCTGACGCGTCTGGGAGCAGCCCCTCTGCTGCCACCAAGTGGCCGTGATGAGCCTGAGCCCGGGGAGCCCCGGATCCAGCCTCTGCTGGTCTCCCCCGTGTGGGCTCAGCCCAGGCCCGGCTCCGTCTCTGGTCTGAAAGGCGCTTGGCCTCCCAGCCAGGTGGCAGGAAGCTCCCTCCGTCTGCAGGCGCCCTCTCCCTCATCAGATGACTGTCCTTCCTCCCCTGCCTCCCTGCTGTCCCACTGGGCCCAGCCGTGGTCCCTGCCTGATGGCTGAGGCCCGACAGCACAGCAGGCAGCCAGGTGTCTGCAGGAGCCCCCAGGCCCCTCTGGCATAAGTACAGCCTGCCTACAGGGTCCATCCAGCACCCCAGGGCAGAGACACCCCCCTGCCAGGCCCTCCTCGGGCTGCAGCCGTCCCAGGCCCCCAGGCATCCTGGCAAGTTTAAAAGCTCCCTATCGGCCTTCCCGCCTGCCGTCAGCCCCTGAGGCTCCCCTGGGCCCTCGGGGCACCCTCCTTGGCCACCGCGTGGCTGGCTGGTCCCCGTGGGGTTCTGCCTCGCTTCCCCACCTGCTGCCCAGCCTCTCACTCAGCCACTCTCCAGCCAGAGAGGAGCTAGCCTGTCCCCTGGGCCCTTTTACCAAGGCCGTTTCTGGATCTTAAACGAGCTGCCCATTGCCTGGCCTTGACGGCTCTCTCACCCTGTGCTTCTACCCGCCGGGGCAGCCACTGAGGCTGAGCCTTCATGGTGACCTTCAGGGAACTTTTATCCATGTTTTTTCTAAGATGAAAACGTATAAAAACAATAATATCCCTCTCTGAGAAGAGCACTGACCAGGGTAAGGGCTGGGCCTCACCCCGCCTACGTGCAGCCCTTCAGGACTGTTCCATCTAGACCCCCCTCCAGCCCCCAGTCTAGCCTCATTGGCGCTTGTGTAAATGAGCCGCCGTGGGCCAGAAGATGGCCCCTGCAGCTGTCTTGGAGATCTACAAACGCATCTCGGGCCTCCAACTGTACATCGGTGACTAGAGCTTCAGTTTGCAACAAATATTTATGCCGGAAATGAGGGGAAGCTTGCAGGGCTCCTTGGCCCAGGGGGTCAGGCAAGAAGGGCTCCCCGTGCCGTGCGGCCGCCAGCCGCTTCACACCTCACACCCCTCCATCCGGGCCGAGGGCAGAGCTGGAAGGGCTGGGCGGGTTGGGTATGACGCTGTTGAAATGGCCGTGGCCAGGGCCCTGGGAGTCCGTGAATGTCGCCTTCCTGGGTCTGTGAGACATTCCAACAGGAGCTCTGGCTTTCCGGTGGCTTCACTCAGCCCCAGTTATCTGGATGGAACAGTCTAGAGCTGCTACTGTCGACACCTCCCAAGGAGTAAGGAGAGAACGGCCGTCACCCTGGAGCGGCCACCCGGGGGCCGGCGGCGGCGAATGGCTCTGTGCAGACGGGGAGGCCGTCGGGTCTATGCAAGGGCCACACGGCTTTAGGATTGGCTCGCCGTATGGACACAGCCTTCCTCCACGCCTCAGCTTCTCCGTGGTCCGGCGAAGGGAAAGGCCCAGTCCCTGCGTCCCTGGAGGTAGCCCCGCCGCCCTCAGTGGCATCCTGTGCCCCTGCTGTCCCAGGCAGCTCCTCTCCCCACCTGCCTTCTCCGGGCCCACTCCTCGGCTCGAAGTCTCCCCCCTTGCCTCTGCCACCACCCGCTGCCTCCTGGGGCCAACTCCGCGTGCCCCCTCTCTGCACACGATGGTCCCCATCTCCTTGGAAATCGGGGACACGCTGTCGCTGATGACCCCTGACTTCTGAATGGAGGGTCTGTGGTGCCTGACCCTGTGCATGAACGCCTGTCTCCCGAGGGAGAGCTGAGGGCAGCCCGTGCACACACGTGTTTTCAGGCTAATTGGCAGGATCAAGGTGCCCGTGCTTCTGACACGAGGTGGGCGCCACTGGAGAGGCCCTGGGAGAGAGAGGGTCCTTCCCTGCCTCACAACCTGCACCCTCCGTGCCTTGCGCACTCTCTCTGGGGCCTGGTGGCCTGAAGCTGCCGCCAGCACCCCGCTCCACGGCCAGCCTGGCAGGCTCCCTCCCTCGGAGGTCTCGCATCTTGAAGGACCAACACCATCTCCATTGCTCTTCCTCTCTGCACCCTGACCAACTTCTGCCCCGTTGCTCTGTTCCCTGTTCAGCGAAGCTCTGGGTGAAGTTGTCTCCACACGCTGGCTCCCCTGCTCAGCCACACGGTCCTCACGGTCTCCCCTCCCTGCCTGGCCCCTTCCTTGGAGTCTCCTTCGCAGGCTCCCCCCACCTCTGCTCGGCTGCACCCACGACCATCACTCATGAAAAGACGCTTCTGGGGAATGTCTCTCTGGCCAGGACCTAACCACGTGACATCTCCATGGGGATGTCCTGAACCTCACTCGGCCCCAACCAAACCCTCGACTGAGAACTGCCCTCCGCTCCCCCAGCCCCCCAAACACCATCTACCCAGTCCTTGGAACCAGAGCCCTGGGAGCTGTCCCCGGCTCCTCCCTCTCCCTCACCAACCCCTCTGGTCCATCAGTCCTGCGGGCGTTGGCAGCCGTCGAGGCTCTAACTGCCGCCCTCTCTTACCTGGCAGAGGCCAAGCAGGAGGGGGCCTTCCAGACGGCAGGACCGAGCCTCCTGAAGGGTGCAAGGGCAAGAGGACAAGGGTGGGGGTCCAGTGTGCCGGGGAAGGTCTGATCTGGGGCATGATGGCCATGCCCCTGGAGGACCCCGAGGCTCTGCCATCGCCCACCCTCCCCGGTTGGTCCAGCTCTGGCGGGCTGCCGTTTGTTCTGCCTAGAAAGTCTGGCAGGGAGTGGCGCGACGGCCAGGAGGGCAGGAGAAAGGGGCGGTTCCCTCCTTGCATTTATGTCCAAAGGCCTCACCACCGAGGCCAGATGCGAAGAAGGGCGGCCCCTCCACCCGTCCCGACAAGCCGGCAGCTCACAGAGGGGCTCTGGCTACCTCGGGCCGCACGGGATCCTCGATGCCCACAACGGCTATGCAGGTGAGGTCGCCCACGACCTCGTTCTCGTCGTCCCAGTCGGGCTCCTGGGCAGCGGAGAAGTCCCGGTAGGCGATGCAGATGGTGCGGAGCCCATCGCAGGCCATCGGCTCGATGACCTTCTTCACCATGTCGTCCCGGTCCCGGGGGCGAAAGCTGCGCGGTTCCCCATTGCTGTTTAAGATGTTGGTGCACCTGGGGCGGACGGAACAAGAGGAGCCAGCGCCGTGAGGCAGGGGAGCCAGGCCTCTGGCTGAGCCCTCCATGTGATGCAGTAGAGGGCTTCCCCAGAAGGGAGGCGCTGCGCGGCCTAACAGCGTACCCCCTCCGTGTTCTTCCCAGAACCTCAGAATGTGACCTTATTTGGAAAGAGGGTTGTCGCGAAGTTAAGATGAGGTCCCAGTGGAGGAGCTTGGGCCTTCAATCCAATGCCTGCTGTCCTTATAAAAAGAGAAGCGGACACCTCGAGACACAGACACAGGGACAAGGCTGTGTGACGATGGCGGCAGAGATTGGAGAGATGCAGGTACAAACCGAGGGAGGCCAAGGTGGCCAGCCGCCCCCGGCAGCTGGGACAGACAAGGGAGGACCCTCCCTTGGAGGCCTTGGGGGGAGGGCGACCCCACCCACGCCTTGATTGAGGACTTCTGGCCTCCAGCACTGGGAGAAAATAGATCTTTGTTGTTCTAAGCCACCAGGATGATGGTACTTTGTTTCCACAGCTCCGCACAGACTCGATGGGAGTTGGGGGGCTGTCACTCTTGCCCCGTTGCGCTTTAGGGAGAGAGGTGGGACATCAGCAAAAACCGAATCCCACAGAGCAGGGCCACGACAAGGCAGCGACCACAGAAGGGCTGGGATGGGGAGGGCTGGCAGGATTCAGGTGCAGAAAAGGAAGGAGCAAAGGAAACACGGGCCCCAGAGGCCGGCATGGCAGACGGACAAATGGGGGCCCCGAGCAGACTAGTGAGGAAGGAAAGAAGCCGGCTGTGGAGGCCAGGGGAGGGGCCCAGAGGTCCTGCTCGGGACTCTGTCCTGAAGGCCCCAGAAAGCCGGGGGTGAGCACTGAGGCACAGTCAGGCCAAGTCTTAGGAGGGTGCGTGGGCGCTGCAGAGGCCAAGGCCAAGGGGAGGTGTGAACGCCGAGCGGGTGCGGGGCATGGTGCACTTGGAGGCAGAGCTGTGTGCCGCCCACCTCAGTTTCCCTAACAGCTCTGTTGAGATACAATTCACACAGCACACGACTCACCCGCTTAAAATGTCCCGTGCAATGGCTTTTAGTATATTCACAGTCGTGCTACCATCACCACAGTCAACCTGAGAACATTTTCACCACCTCTAAAAGGAACCCCGCACAAGCGACAAGAGAGAAAGAGATAAACTGGACTTCACAATTGAAAGACATTTGCGCATCCAAGGACAAATCAAGACAGTGAGCAAAAATCTATCAAGGGAGTGAAAAGATGGCAGCCCACAGAATGGGAGAAAATACTTCAAAATCAGATATGTGTTAAGAATCTAATATTCAGAACATATAGAAATTCTTACAGCTCAACGATCAAATGACAAAGAATTCACATCCAAGATGGGCAAGGGCTGGAATAGATATTCCTCCAGAGAAGACAAACAAATGGCCAATAAGCACATGAAAAGGTGCCAATATCACTAGTCATCAGCAAAATGCAGATCAAAACCACCATGAGATCCCGATGGCTATTACAACAACAACAACAACAATAATAATAATCAGGTAATAACACGTTGGTGAGGATGAGAAGCTGGAACCCTCATGCACTGCTAATGGGGAAGTAAAGTGGGGCAGCCCCTGTGGAAAACAGTTTGGCGTTTTGTCAAAAAAGGAAACGTGGAATTACCATATGACCTGGAGATTTCACTCCCAGGAATATACTCATGAGAACTGAAAACACACGTTCAAGCAGAAACTCGTACATGACCATTCAAAGCAGCATGATTCACAGTAGCCAAAGGTGGAAACAACCCAAGTGTCTGTCGATGGATGACTGGATAAGCAGATGTGGTCTACCGCAGCAATGGAGTATTATTCAGCCGTAAAAAGGAATGAAGCACTGATATGGGCTACAACTTGGATGAACCTTAAAAACCTTAGGCTCAGTGAAAGAAGCCAGGTGCAAAAGGCCACATACTATATGATTCCATTTATATGAAATGTCCAGAATAGGTAAATCCGCAGGGACAGAAAGCAGATTAGTGGCTGCCAGGAGCTAGGGGGAGGGGGATGGGAGTGCCTGTGCAATGGGCACAGGGTTTCCTTTGGGGTGATGAGCTTGTTCTGGGATTGGGCGGTGGTGATGGCGCACAACCGTGCGAATGCACTTAATGCCACTCAGCTGTCCACTTTAAAGCAATTAAAAGGGCCAATTTTATGCTATGTCTGCTTTACCGCAATAATACAACCAGAAACGCCGTACGCTTTAGCTAGCCCCAGCCCCAGGCTGGGTCCTGCTGCCCACTCACTTTTTCAGCAGGATCTCCGAGGCGCCCTTGCTGAAGAGGCGGAAGCCGCCGTCGGGCGTGCATATGACTGTGCTCATGGACTTGCGGACCGAGTTGAAGGTGTACACTTTGTAAAGCTTATCTTCCGGAATCTGCTCCCGCACGGGCTGGAAGTCCCGCTTCAGGTCCAGGACGAAGCCCAACAGAGCGCACTCCGTCTTGTTGCCCACTTGGCGCGGGAGGGCGCCTTCCTTCTCTGGAGGCTGCGAGGTGAGGAGAGCCAGCATGGCCCTGGAGGCCCAAGGCCACCCTCCTTACTGTCCCTGGGCCCCAGCCCAGTCTCGGCCGCCACGTCTTTCAGGTGTGGCGCAGGGAGCCAAGGAGGGCCTCCAGTACGGACTAGATGGGCAGGTTTTCCACGATTCACTGGGCCGGGAAGGGCTTCCAGAACCTGCAGACCCCGCCCAGTGTCCGGGGACGAGGAGGGAGACCAGCACCCTAGAAATGATTGTGGCTCGGCTCAAAAGTCCTTAAGAGAGCCTGGCAAGCCCCTGGTGACAGCCCATGCCACAGCCGGGCCGGGCTCCCTCCCCTCATCCTACCCCCGCCTTGGCCTGCCCCTGCTCCCAGCTCACTAGTATTTTGGTGGTGTAGGCACTGTTGATGGAGATGGCGTGGACCAGGAGGTCGAGGATCTTGGGGGTCAGGACGCTGGGGGCCGGAACCTCTTTGTAGTGGGTGTCCCCGAGGTAGGACTGCACCACGGTCATGCGGTTGGTGGTGAGCGTGCCCGTCTTGTCCGAGCAGATGGCCGTGGCATTGCCCATGGTCTCACAGGCGTCCAGGTGGCGGACCAGGTTGTTGTCCCTCATCATTTTCTGTAAAGGGCACAGATGGAGGCTTGGGTAGCCAGCTGTCCTCGCGGGGTGGGGGAGCAGGAGGTAATCAGCACAACGGCATGTATGATTCTGCTCCGCCCACCAGCTTTCCTCGAGGCACTAACAGCCCGGGACCTGGGGCAGCAGGTGCACAGCTCAGATGGCGGTGGGGTGGTGGTCAAACCGAGGCAGCGGGCCTGTGAGACGTAAGGACTCTCATCAGACAGGCCGAGCAGTTGACTCTGGGTGGCCACTCTCCCTGGAGCTCAGCTGGAGCCTCCCTGCTGCCCAGAGCCCCCTCTCGGGTCACTGGCAGGCCCTGTGGCTCCCCTGCCCACCCTGATCTCTGCCCTGCCCACTGTCTCCCAGTGTTCCCCCTTTCCCCCTGCCCCCACCTCAACTCCCTGGCCCCTCGGCGACCCTGCCCACATCCTGCAGATGCTAGCTCGTCACACCCCCCTGCCCAGGAAGCCAGGTGCGCAAGGATGTGCAAGTCCAGCTCTGCGCCCCTGCTCGGCCTCCCATTCTTCGCCTGAGCAATCCCAAACTTCATCCAGTCCTTGCTTCGTCCAAGTTGCTTAATGGCTTTGCACCCCAAGTTCTGGGTCTGCACCCTGGTATCACGGAATTCTTATTCCTGTTGTGTTTATTTTATTACCTTGACAGAGTAAGCTAAGGAGATGGTGACAGCAAGAGGCAGGCCCTCTGGGACAGCCACAACCAGCACGGTGACACCGATGATGAAGAACTTGACGAAGTACTGCACGTAGACGGGTGTGCACTCTGCCAGCCACGCCCGGCCCTCCACCACGAAGGCCTCGATCACAAAGTACAGGACCAGGATGATGACGGTGATGGCGGACATCACCAGCCCTGCCCAGCCGCGTCAGAGGCCACAGAGGGTGGAGGCAGGAAGGGTGGCCGGCAGTGGTGAGGGAGGGAGAGAGCAAGAAGGAAGAGGTAAGGGACGCTGCAGCCACATTCCCTTGACCCCGAGTCGGGGGAGGTGCTCCTTGTCCCCGGCCTTACGGAGTTTTGCAGTCCACGCTCGCCAGAGGGGGCGGAACCAGGCCCTGAAGGCCATCACCTGCTCCTAGCCCGTGCCCTTGCTGCCTGGCCCACACCCCATGTCACATCCCTTTCCCACTTGTTCTCCTTGGTCCGGCCTCGAGTCCAGGAGCCCAGTGTCCCCCCTGCCCGTCGGTGGCCCCTGGGCCACCCCCTCGGCTGCCCCCACCTGCTTTCCCGATCTGCACAGCCAGTTTGGTGAGCTTTCCCTGAAGGACCGACTTCTCCTTCTTGGGCACGTTGGCTTTCTTCTTTTCCCGCTCCTCCATCTCCCCCCCTTCTGCACTCTTCAGGGGCTGCATTTCCATGGCAACCGCCCCATCCTGCTTCTTAGCTGCACAAAGAAGAAACCCGCAGCCAAGGTTAGGGGCTGGCGGCTGGGGTGACGGCTACAAGGGGCTTTCACGGAGAAAGATATGCCACACCATCCGAGAGGAAACAGGGGGCTCTGTCTTCTCCCTCCTCTCTCATCAGCCCAGGCCCTCCTGAGGTGGGCAAGTGGCTCCAGCGCTGTCCTGGGCAGGACAGAGATGCTTCTCTTGGGGCCTCGCAGGGGAAGGGAGGACAGACACAAGCACTGGTAACTTGGGCACAGACAGCGTGGCCAGTCCTGCAATGCCCCAAATCTCAATACCTGAAAGCAGAGGCCTGGGGCCCACGGAATGTTCCAGAACCCAGAGCTGACTCTTGCCCACTGCTGTCTTAGCCACGTTCCCACTCCCCTCAGGGAGGCCCAGGAATCCCCGCACCCTCCTCCCCCGCTCCCCGCTCAGGCTGTCTCTCCTGCCAGCCCTCAGGTGGACACCCCTCCGGGGGACGCCTCGACTTCCGTCGGGGCCCCAGCTCAGCACGTGCGCAGGCCTCAGCCTGCTCCCCAGCTGCCGGCGGGCAAGCCTTGCGCCTTTCTCTCGCATGGGGCCTTCGCTCCTCTCCCCTAGATGCCTCTCCGCCTCCTCTCTGGAACCGGCAGCCCTCTCACAGCCCCCTTGGTGGACCCTAATGTGGTGGTGGTGCGTCCCCTGCCCCACGCCCGCCTCTGGCCCGTCCACCACCTCACACACTGCCCTGTGTAATCTTATCCATCTCCCACTGGAGGGGGCACCCAACCCTGCCACTCGTCCTTGTCCCCACCGTGCAGTGTCAGCCACTCCCTCTTTCTCTGTCTCCCCACCCATCCCTTCTCCCCTTGGCTGCCTGAGACCACTCACCAGTGGCCTCTTCTTTCCACGGCCTCGGGCCACAGCCTCAGCGACTCTCAAGGTCCCACCCCGCTGGGCCTCTACCCCACTGACTGCCACTCCCTGTCCCTGCCCGGGGCCCTGGCCATTGGACTGTCCTCCTGTCCCAAATGCCACCCCAACCCCAGCCGGCCTCTGAACTCCAGTCGTTTGCCTGCGTTCCTGGGTCCCACACTGCACTTGAGTATTGCCCCTGGGTTCACGTCTGTGGATTGTGACCTTCCCGAGGGCCAGGACCATACTTTATGCATCTTTGGATTCCCAGCACCTACAGCCCTTCACCCTGGCTACAGAGCATTGGCACCCACCAGGCATTCTGGCTGAAAGGGGAGCAGGCGTCCAAGGCTCAGCAGAAAGGCAGCTGAACCAGGAAACCCACAGGCCCGAGTAAGTCTCGGGTGAGTCACCCCTCTGGAGCCTCAGTTTCCTCACCAGGATGCTGGCTCACGGGCCATATTTGCGCACTTCCGGCGGGGTCTGCAGAGCAGCCGCCCCGCCCCACTCACCTGGCCTCCAGGTGCTGCTCCTGCAACCGAGGCGGGCGGCCCCCCCACCCCGCGCCGCACCCTCTGCCACCCATGCTGAGCGCAGGGCGCGCGTTACCTTTGGTCTGGCTACTCTCCATCGCCCCATCCTGCTGCTTGCCTACAACGGGAGAGGGACGACAGACACGGAGGCTTGAGAACGCCCACGTGGCCTTGGCACACACACGCGCACACGGGACAGCGGGGCACAGACAGTGCAGCCAGTGAGGGCGGTGAGAGGGGCCGGGCGGGGGAAGAGGGTCTGCTCTCCAGCCCTCCAGAGACCCCGCAGGCCAGCCCTGGACAGACCCTGGCTCACGAACGGTCGGCAGCGGGAGGTTTCTAGAAGGGCCGCCACCACGGGTAACGAGAGCTGCCAGGTGTTGGGTCCCAGCTCTGCTGCCTCAAACAGGGCCCCCCAGTCGGGATGGGTGTTCCCCCCAGAACCAGTGCGAGGGGGTGCCTAGATGGTTCCTAAGCCCTGGCGGCCTAGAGATCAGCCTTCTGGGCAGCGCGGCCAGCAGTCAAGTCTGCGTGCGCTTTAGAGGATAAGGGAGCGAGCCGAGGAATCCGCTAGCCTCAGGGCACCCACAGCGCTGAAGGGAGCGACAGGGGCATCGGAGGGGCTGGGCCCCAGGCGGAGCTGTGCGGGGACTCCTTCACAGATGTGCTCTGCCCCCGCACAGCCCACAGCTGGGTGCTAGGGACGGGGGCAGGTAAGCGGCGCTGGCTGTGCCGCTGGTTTCTGAGGCCGGGAAGGACTGCAACTCTGGGAGCGCCCAGGAGAGGCGGCAGGTGAGGGGCTCTGAGCTGGGGGTCGGGCTCCGCACCCCAGCTCCTCCTGCCTCACCTGCCCCAGGGCAGCAGCCGGAAGAGCTCTCTGCAGGCCACACACACGCTGCCCTGGATCCAGAGGTGGCCGGCCTGGGACAGGAGGGGCTACTGGGCTGGCTTGTCAGCCGCCACCCAACAGCTCATGTCACTGGGGACCCAAGGACACAGACCGGAGCCCAGGTGGCTCCCAGGCAGCGGGGTCTGCTCTGGGGGTCCCAGGGAGGAGGGAGAGGTCCCCTCCCAGCCCCAGTGGGGTGTCAGTTGGGCCTGTGGGGCATTCCGAGGTGAAGGAGACTTCTGGGGCGGGGCAGGGGAGACACCTGTAGACACACGGTGGGTGACAATACAGCTCAATGAGGGGGTGTCGCCCTGGGGCCGTGGGCACCTTCTGGAGGAGGGAGGGAAGTTTGAGATGAGCACGGTGGGAAGATGAGGGCTGGGCCTGGCCTGAAAAGGGGCAGGAGCCGAGGGAGGGGAAGACGAGGGGAAAGAGGTCAGCCCAAAGAAGAGAAGGGCGACAAGGAGTCAAGGCCAGAAGGCAAGGAACAGGTGGGCGACAGCGGTGCCCCTGATGGACGGATGGAGAGGTGGCGGGGGGGTTGAGGGGGGATGCTGAGGGCGAGGTGCCACCTTCCAGTCTCTGCAGTGGCCAGGGCCTTGGGCGGAGACGTGGGGGAGGTGAGGGGTCGTAGGTGCCGCCGCCCCCTCCCCGGAGCCTGGCCAGCTCTGCTTCCCCTGCAGGGCCCCCTCGGGTTCCCCTCCTCCAGGGAGCCAGCTGCTGCAGGTGTCTCCTCTGACTCTTAAGTGGCACAGCAAGCGGGGGAGAGGAACCGGGGCTGGGGGAGACCCAGGGGGGGTTCTGGAGGGGTCTTGTCAAGGTCGAAGAGAAGGGGCCTAGGACCGAGTCCTGAAGGACGGTGACATTTAAGGGACCTAGCGGGAGGGGAAGAGCCTGGGAAGGAATGTGGGGGAGGCGTCCTGCCAAGCAGCCACCAAGGATCCAGTCCAGCCCAGATGAGGCCCGGGGCCTGCCTACCCACCCACTTGCCCTCCTGTGGGCCCCAGGGTGCTGACTGTGGCGAGACACCGGGCTGAGCCCTGCAGGGAGGGGCGCCTGGTGTGGCCAAGGTGGCCGAAGGTCCGCCGGTGCCCGCTGGCTGTGAGGGGGGGGGCCTGGTGGCCCAGGAGCAGGGAGGAGCCCAGGAAGGGAAGCCAGGCCCCGGCTGCCAGGAGACGGCGCCCGTGGAGCTTCTAGGCAGCAGCGGCTCATCCACTTCCTCCCTCAGGTGCCCAGGTCTGGGGACACTAGTGCGTCTTTCCTTACGCTGACCTGTCCCCACGTTACTGGGCTGGGCAGACCGATCCCGCCTGCACTCCAGGCCCAGCAGCCTTGACTGGGTGAGGTGGTGCTGGTGACCCGCACGCCCTGTCCCCAGGGCCCTGGCTGCAGGCTTCTGGCACACGGTCTCCCCTTACTCATGTGTGTCTTTGTACTTCTAGTGGGCCCAGGTGGCTTCACTCAGAAGTGGGGTGCACATCTAGAAAATGTCATTCCTTACCTGGTTTGATGGCAGGAGTGGCCTGAGGGGAGACCCAGGTCAGAGCAAGGTGAGTTGTGAGCAGAGGCAGGCCTGAGTCGTGGAAGGGACCGGGGTCCTGACTCGGATGGGGCGGGGGGGGGGGCGATGCTGGGGGAGCTCCAGAGCTTTGTAAGCCCTGTTCTGAGGAGCGGAGGGGGCACCAGCCATGCCTGGGGCTCGGGACGCTGGCAAGAGGAGGCAGCTGGGTAGCCATGTGCCAGGGAGGCCAGGGTGAATACAGAGCTGGGCTCTCAGAAGACATCTGTCCCTCGACACTGCTTTCCCGTAGGGTGAGGGCCCTGGCCCCATCTCAGCTTCCTCTGGCCCTGGGTGTCCTTTGGGGTGTCTAGTCCTTTCTGCTTGGGAGCCCTCCACCCTTGGCTGTGTGGCCTGTGTTTCGCTAGCTGCCACGTCGGCCTGGGGCCCTCAGTGCCCCACCATGTGGGCTGAACATCTGGGGACACCTGTCCCTCCAGCCCCATTCCTACCCAGGCAGGGCACTGCCCCAACCCTGGCACACACGCCGCCAAAGCCTTAGGGGAAGAGCCATCTGAGGGAAACGGCCTCACACAAAACTGGGGGGCCCCCAACCTGCTGGCTCTGGGGCAAAGACCCCGGAAGGGGGGTCTCCAAAAGGAACCAGGAGACAGGGTATGGCCTCCCACCCCCTGAGGGCCGGTTCTCCCCAGTGCCAGAGCCAGGGACTGGGCCAGCAAGGGGCCGTCACCAGGCAGGCGCGGAAGAGAGCGCGGCTACACACGAGGGCCAGCGGCCTGGCGGCGCTGGGAACTGCAGGGTGCTGTTCCCTTACCTTTCTTATCCTTCTTCTCTTCCTCCTCTCCACCAGCCCCAAGCAAGGTAAAGATGATGCCTGTCTGGGAGTTCACACCAACGGCTGTCACCACCATTCTTCCAGAACCTTCCATGACGTGAGTGCCTGGCACAGCAACACACGGAGACTGAGACAGAGATCTGCACCGCTGGGTGGGAGGCATGCCCAGCACCTACAGGTTTTGTCCTGGGCGTTCCAGGAGCAGGGACTCCGCTCCTGCTGGGCTCACCTGACAGCAGCATGGGGTCTTTGTCTGCCGACTTGCGCACGTGGTCCGACTCGCCCGTCAGGGAGCTCTCGTCAATCTTGAGGTCATTGCCCTGGATGAGCACGCCATCGGCGGGCAGCAGGTCTCCTAAGGCCGGCCAGGTGGCCAGAACCACAGACCATGCGTCCAGGAGGCCTTCCTCCATGCCGCCTCCCATCTCCCCCAGAGGAGGTCCTGTTGGGCGTGCGGCCCTCTTCCTTTGGTCTCCTGCTTTCTGGGGGTACCCACCCACTCCTAGCCCTGTCATCCATCTTCCAGGAAAGGGGGCCCACAGGAGCGCCCTGCCGTGCAGGGGAGGCCCTCGACAGGCTGTGGGGACAGCCTGCTCCGGGGGCGCTGAAGCCGCTGACACTCCCGTCTTCGCCGGGCCTCCTGCCCGAGCTCCCCGCCTCCAGCCTCCCACCCCGCGTGCTCCCCGGGGAAGGCCTGCACTGGGGGTGCAGGCGCGCCCCTCCGCTCCACCCTGACCCTGAAACGGGAGCTGAGCTCCTTCACAGCATGGGTGGCGATGGGCGCGCTCACCATACTTGACCTGGGCGATGTCCCCTACCACCAGCGCAGCCACAGGGACCTGGAGGAGCTGCCCGTTCCGGATGACGGTGAACTTCTGCTCCTGTTCGATGCGGCTCTGCAGGCCCCGGAACTGCTTCTCCTTGCTCCAATCGTTGAAGGCCGTGACCAAGACCACGCAGATGACAGACAGCAGGATGGCGGCCCCCTCAATCCAGCCCGCCTCGGCCTCCCCTTCGTCTTCTGCCCCAGCCGACACATTCCCACACGCTGTGCCCGAGGACAGAAGGGGAGGGCAGAGGAGGCAGAGAAGTCCCTCCACCAGCTCCTTCCTCCCTCCGTCATCTCAGCTTCTATCCCTCCCCTCCTGCCAGCACCTCTGCGCTGCCACCCGCGTCCCGCCCCCGTCTACCAGGTCCTCCTTCACCGCCCTTCCCAGCCCTGCCCCTCACCTTCGCTCTCCTCTCCGGGTGGCGCATAGAATGAGAGGCCCAGGGATACGATGGCGGCCACCTCCAGGATGATGAGGGTCACATCCTGCAGGGCCTCCCATACCAGCTGTAGGAAGGTCTTGGGCTGCTTGGGAGGGATGAAGTTCTGCCCGTAGATCTGCCTGCGCTTCTCCAAGTCATTTGTGTTGTCGGCCAGGCCTGCGCGGTGCGGGGACGCGGAGCAGAGGCACAGAAGGGGAGGATGGGAAAGGCCAGCCCTGCATCCCCCTGCCCCTTTCCCCGTGCCTGTCTTTCCCTCTAGACTGAAAGCTCCCAGAAGGCGGGAACTGCACTGGCCTGGCACCTGGAGTCCTTCTGCAAACCCTGGGGGCACGTAGGCGGGAGCGCGTGCAGCCTCTCCAGCTGCCTGGAGGGCACAGGTGCGCCACCACGACCACGCGATAACTCGGAGCCCGAGCACAGGGAAGGGAGGGTGGCCAGTTTACGCAGCGGCTCAGAATCAACACCCACAAAGGGGCCCGCACCAGCTTTTGGAAGCTGGGCCCTGACTTCTCATTCTTGGGACGACCCACTTCCCACCCAGGCCTGCACCAAGGCCGCTGGGTCTCTGCTTCTAGAGCATGAGTCTCCTCAGGCCCATTCCTGAAGGTACCGAAAGCTTCCATGTGGGACTGGTATCCAGGCCACTGCCTCTGAAGGCCAGGCGTCCACTTGGCCATCTTCCCCAGAGGCAGGCAGATGGGATGACACAGTCCCTTGGCCCCGACCTCAGCCCTTGGGATTCTGCTTCCTTCCAGGCCCATCCACGGCCCCCCCCCCCCCCACCCCCCAAGCCTTTCTGGCTTCTCTGCCCCCAAGTGCCCGGTCCCACACTGACGCCTCGTGGACAGTGGCTTGCAGTTCCCAGACCTGAGTAGCTGCAACTCCCCAGGCCTCCAGTGGGGAGGGGCGGGGCAGGGGGTGGGCAACCAGAAGGGCCTGGGTGCCAGCCCTTGGGGTGCCCCCTGATGGCTTGGAAAGCCACACAAGACCCGGTCCCAGATGAGTTGAGAACAAGAAAGTGCTGAGTGTGGTGCAGAGGGGTTGGAAGGAAGGAGGGTGGGTGTGTGCTGGACAGGGAAAGGTGGCTTCTGGGGAGGGGGAGGGGGAGGGGGGGAAGGGGGGGCCCCTCGGGGTGGAAGGACTGACAAGAGCAAAAGCCCCCAGACGCACCGCCTTGGCACGTCTCCCGAGCTAGGCCATGACCGCACACTGTCCGCCCCACCCAGCAGGAGCCACAGCTGTCTCTGCCCTTCTCCCCCGGCCTCACTGTGCCTGGGCCCGGCCACGGCTCAAGTTTCTGGAGGCTGTGGCCTCCCAGTTGGGCGTCTGGGAGAAGCTCAGGACCTCAGCTCCTAAGGGCTGGGGACCCAGCTGAGGGCCCATGTCCCACTCCCTTGACCTACAGGAGATGTGAAAAGTGGGGTTATTACTAGGAAGGTCCTCGAACCCTGAATCTCCCAGACACCCAGGGTCTCCACTACCCCCACCCTGGGAAAGGGCACTGATCTGGAGGCCCCGAGGACGACAGAGGCCCCCGCACCCTCTGGAGAGCCCATGGGTCCTCGTCACGCCTCAGGAATCTGCATCCTGCCTGCCCTGCCCCCTATGCCCAGCTGGTCCCCACAGGAAGCTGGGCCCTCAGGGCCCCTTCCCCAGGAGCTCCCTCCCTCCCTCCTTCCCTCAGCCTGTCCCTTGGCCTTGGTTTGCCCTTGGTGCAGCAGCAGTGCTTCTCTCTCCCTTGCTCTAGACCAGCCCGAGGCCTTGGCCTTCCTGTGGGTTCAGGGGTCCGGAGAGCTGCTGTTGCCGAAGCGCTTGCTGGGGTGACTGAAGGCAGCTGCAGCCCCTCTGGTTCTGAGCATGCACTGGTCCAGCAGGGCCCCTGAGGTGGCCCAGGTCCTGGGTGCGGGGGCAGTGGCCGGCAGTTGGCATGGACTCAGATGGGCAACCTGCCCAGAGCAGAGGCCAGATGCCATCAGAATTGGATTAGGACCACATGGGGCAGCTCTCGGCTAATCTGCCCTCTCCTTTCCATGAGTGCCAGTGGAGGCCAAACAGGGGAAGGGCCGGGGCCCAGGTCTCCCCAGCTCGGCCTAAGACCCAGGCTCCCTGGCTTCTGGAATCCTCTTGGATAGGTAAAAAGGCGGAGCCCATTGATGTGCTTGTTGCCAGGAGACCAAGTCCCCTCCTCCAGTAGAGCACGCACCGCCATGGCCTCCTCACCCTCCCCAAAGCACCAGTTTGCTGGCAGCCCAGAGTCTGCCCGCCTTGCCAGGGGGTGTGCATGGGGCCTGGGGCTCAGCTAAGTCGCCCCTCCTGCCAGCTCAGGTCACTGTGTCTGAGCAGGAGCGGGAACGTCCAGGTGAGAACTCCGGGGCCTTGAGGGCTCCCACGGTCGGAGATGGGAGGGTGGTCCTCGAACCGCTCATTCTTCGGGATGCAGACCAGGCCAGGCTGGGGTCCCTCTGTTGGGGCCACCCACCTGGGCACCCGCCCTTCTTTACGCCCGCCCCTCCACAGGCACCGGGCGAGCGCCAGAGCCTCTGTGGCAGAATCGGGCACGTTCCCAGGGGCCTTGACATTTTAAATATTTAACAAGGCCTGACAGGCAGAGGAAAGAGCTGCCAGCTGAAGCCCATCTGCTTCCTTTTATCTGGGAGAGGCCAGAGCCCTTGTGGCTAAATGGCCCTCTACCCCGGCCTCCCCCACCCGGCCCCAAGTCCGGGGGCTGGGGGAGGGGATGGGCAAGGAGGAGAGCAGGAGAGAGCTCCTCTGGCCCTGAACCAAGCCATCTGCCCCGATCACACACCCACACCAGGCTGGGTCCCTTTAGAGCACAAAGCAGGAGAGACCCGGGCGGCCCCTCAGAGCTCCTGACCTGGCCGTGTGGGTGCCCCCTCACCCAGCCTCAGGCCCACCTCCTCTGCAGGGGGGGTGGGGGCAGGAGGCATCTCCACTCCCTGTTCCAGCCCAGGTGTCACCTGCACACAGATGGAGCCAGGGAGCAGGAGACAAGGGTGACGGCCAGGGCCCTGGGTGGACAAAGGTGTGATAGCCGAAACAGGAGCTGATGCGATCAACCGGCACTGGCCGGGAACAGGCCTGGCACCAGCAGCCCTGCCGGGGAAGCGGCAGCTGGGCCAGAAATGCTCCGGCCTCTAGAAACTGGGGCCAAGCCTGGCTCCTGGGGATCCTGGCCTCCCAGCAGACCCAGCGGGCAGGACTGGGGACGGCTGGTGCAGGGCAGGGTAGGGCAGACGTCTGCTCTGGAGCAGGGGAAAAGGGCCACAGGGCAGAGGGGGGGACCAAGGTGGCAATCAGGCCTCCACCCCTAGAACCTTCTAGAGGACACACCCCAGGCTCCCTAGAGGCTCCCTGCAGCAGATCTCAGAGATATACCGTCTCAGATTTGGACCTCTTCAGGACAGCCTGCGCTGCTGTCTCCTCCACTCAGCACTCTACCCGGCCCCCACCCCAAGCCCCTCCCCAGAGGACCGAACCCTACGCCTTTTCTCCTCTTCCTGCCCCCCTGACTGCACAGAGGGCCGAGCGTATGGGGAACCGGGGGCACTCGGTCAGGGGCTGCCCCGCTCGTCTCTCGGAAGAGCTGCTGGGGTTTCAGTTTGGGGCCCATCCCGCCAGCACGTGCGATTCCGTGCCCGCTTCTCCCTTCCTCTTCTCTGTCGTTCCGTTTCTATTTAATCCAAAGAAGGGATGCAAGTGGGAACTGCTGATTACGGAGGCACAGGTGCAGGGGGTCAGGTTGCCCCACACGGAGCATGTCCCACTCAGGGGGAAACGGGAGTGCACAGGCACGATCATGGTCACGGTCGTGGTCAGGAGTGCCTCTGGGAAGCTGCTGCAAGCGCACCCAGCCCTTGACGGGGCCTGCCCCCGGGGCTAGGAAACGTCTGCAGGGAGGAGTGAGGGGCGGTGCAGGGCCCTGCATCCCCGGCGCACACGCCGCCCGTGCCAGGGCTCTGCTGGCAGACTTACCCTCCGTGGGTGAGGTCTTCAGCCTCCTGCAGAGCCCGCCCACATCCCCGTAGGTTTCCTGGACTTTCTGCAGCGCCTCGGCCCCTCGGAGCTCCATGAGGGAGCGCAGCTCAGCCAGCGTGCACCCAAAGCCCCCTGCATGGGGGGCCTCCCACTGCTGCTGGGGTTTGGGGTGGAACTCGATGGAACTGTTGGCCACGTCCCCCATCCTGCCTGGGGCGCGGGAGGGGAGGGTGTCCTCCAAGGTCCCAGCGCCTGGGTGAGGTGCGGCGAGGCGGCGGCAGAGGGAAGTGGCCGCGCACAGACACCTGGGGAGAAGGAGGTGAGAAGCCCGGGGGCACGGTTGAGACAAAACCAAGGTCCACTCTCCTGGAACGTTCTCTGCAAATCTGCACTCGGTCTGAGCCATGACTCACTGAGTGCAGAATTCCCCTCCCAGGCCGGGCCAGTGGCCCTCATGCCAGCTCACCCCTCCCCGTCCTGCCACCGTAAGCCTGCCGCGTGGGGAAGCAGGCAGCGTCAGAAGCTCCTGGTGGGGACCTGCCGCCGCCAGCACTAGCCAGCCTGGGACGCGGAGGCTCTCACTGCCCCCCAGTGCATCTGGGAACCCACACCGAAGCAGGGGCGACATGTCAGGATCAAATAGTGGCTGGTCTTGCCCTGGCGTGGTGAGGTTATCTGTGCCTGTGCCCAACCTCGAGCTTTACTCGTCTGCTCCAGCACGCTCCCACGCTTGCCTGATTAAGACTCGCCCGGTGCAGCCGGCATGCTATAAATCCCTGGTGGCAGTGGTCTTCTGGCGCGGCCTCTGCGGCTCAAGGTTTCAGGCCCGGGGCTGTGCAGGGTTCCGGGGAGCAGGCCAAGCCATGGACAGAGCCAGCTGGGCACTAGGTCAAGGGTTAGCGTGCAGGGTGTTTCTGCTGCCTTGAGGGGACCTGGGGTCGGGGGCAAGGAAGGAAGCAGGGTGCGGTGGGGAGGGTAAAAGGAAGGGAGAGGGAGAGAGGGAAGGGGAAGGAGGGAGGGAGGAAGAGAGCGGAAGGGGAGGGTGGAGGAGAAAGTGGAAAGCAGCCACAGGTCACTGGTGACTTCTCCGTCACCTGGCCCACAGCACAGTGCCACCCACTCCCCTCCACACCCCTCTGCCCTCCAGCTGGCAAAGCAAGGAGCTGGGGTCTCCCCAAGTTAACAGCAGCCAGCCAGCTCCCGGCCCACACTGCCTTCCCCCCCGCAGAGCATCATGAAGTTGTCACCCCTCACTGTCCCCGCACCCCACCGCCACCACCCCACCTGCCTGAGGAACCTCGGCACCCTGGCCGCCCTGCCTGCCGTCTTCACAGGCTCTGGTGGCGTGGAGCACGGGGGCCTGCTGGGCCGCCCCTTCTCGGGCCCCTGGCTTCTCCTGCTGGTCTTTCCCCGCCTCTCATCCCCAGCTCGTGGCCGTGCACTAAGCTCCCCGGACTGAATCAGTCTCAGCGCACGTGGCCTTGGCCTTCACACCCGGCGGTGAGGCTCAGTCGGGCCCGATCCCTCACCTTTGGGGAAGATCCTGGCTCAGAAGGATCCTCTTGGAAGCAGAACTCGGCCACCAATCCAGGTTTTTGATCTAGAACCGCCCATGGAAACACAGTAACCCAGAGCCTCGTGGCCTCTGCTCTCAGGAGAGCCCTTACCTCTCTGTGAGGCCAGCGGACACCAGGAGCATGGACGTGCCACAGTCCTCAGGGGATGAGACCAAGGTCTCTGGGAAACGAGGTCCGCTCCCCCATGCCCACAGGCCTCAGGGGGTCTCGGAACATGGTGGAGGCCTCAGTTCCTCTGGACACTGGCCTCACGCTGTCAAGAAAAATCTCACGTACTTAAGGCAGTCCCGCCAGGGAGGTCTGGGAGACAGAGAGGCACCTCAGCAAATGGCCATCCTAAGTGAGCCAGGTTTTAAAAGTTTGGGCACCTAAGTGTTAACTCTCTAGACACTTTCTGCACGGAGCAGCCTTCATTGCCGGAAGATGTGGGAACAAGATGGCAGACACACGAATGCACCGTCCTCTCCCGCTCCCACGCACCTCCCCACCTCCTGTCCCTGCTGTTCACCATCTGACCAATCTTTACTGAGCATCTACTGCATGCCCGTGCTGGCCATCTCTGCTGGGGACAGAGCGGTGGGCAGGACTGAACGGGTCCCCGCACTCTCTGGCCGGGAGATGGGTGCCTAGCAGTTCCCGCTGGTGAGAGAGATGGAGATAACAGCTTCAGAGCAATGGGGGCGCAGTTTCGGCGGGGAGGGAAGAGCGTTCTGATACCAGGAAGGAGGCGGATCCCATGGGGCCACGAGCGCCAGAGGCCACCACTGAGTAGGGGGCTGCTGGGTGACGACGCACTGTAGGGGCAGAAGCCGGGAGACGACGGAGGGGGCTGCAGGAGGGGTGGGGGCAGGGACCCCGGGGGCACGACCGGAGCTCAGGGAACTTGAAGGAAGCCAGGCTTCCGGGAGGTCGGGGCAGGGCAGGCTCCTTCTGGGGTGCTCTGTGAACGCACCTGCCCACCCGGGTGGGCACTGCAGGAACCTGTCAGCTCGGGAAACCGAGGCTTGGCCAGGTGAAGTGGCAGAGCCACAGGGACGCCTGGGTGTCCTGCTTCCGACTGCAGGCTGTTTCAGGAGGCGCTGGAGGCCGCGATGGCAGCTTCCGACTCACCCGAGCTCCCCGGCCCCCTCCAGACGCCCCGGGCCATCATTCCCCCCCAGCAGCTTCCTTCCCCTCCTTTCTCTACCCTGAGCTCCGTGCCCCTGCCTCACCATTCCCAGAAGGTAGCACCCTGGGTGAAACTGGCAGGGTTGGGCTCTGTCTCCCCAGCCCCCTAGCCTGTTGGTTGCTGGAGGGGAGGGCGGGGCCGGGTTCATCTGCGGACGCTCGCTTTGGCTCTGACCAATGGGCGCTGTGAGTTCCGGTAGGGTGGGGGGCATCCAGCAAATATGTGAGTCACTTGTCCCTGAGCAGAGTCCCCAGCCCTGGCTGAGGGGAGTGGCCGGCGCTCACCCGGGGCTCTGATGCCCTTGGCGGGCAGGCCACCGGCCTGCATTCCAAGACCTTGCAAAGTCGACCCACCGAGCTGCCAGGGCCTCTCCAGCACTCCTCTCTAAAAGGGAAGCCAGATGAACAATCTGTTCCTTTTATCCTTTTGGCCTCTACACCCACTCGGTGAAGACCCAGTTGAAAGGCCCACATGACACTGGCGGGTTCCAGGGGTGACCCAGCCAACCGCCCACGGTTGGGTGGCTCTTGGGCCTGTGCTGGGAGGCGGCAGCGCAACCCAGGGGAGCTCGCGCGCTTCCGGGGCACCCTGCAGGCGGGCAGCACAGCCTCTCCTCCGCCCCGACAACCAGGGCTCACCCAAGGGCGGCTTCATCTTCCCTGCTCCTGCCCCCAAGTGTGGCCCTGCCCTCCATTAAGCAACAGCCGCGGCCAGAGCCACGCCGGGGCCTTGAGCTGCTCCTAACTGGTGTGCTGTCACCGCTGGGGCCAACTGGGCCCAAGGTGACTCACGGTAAGGGGACCGGGCGGGGAGTCGAGGCCTGGCCTTCTGCGCTCGCCGCAGCCCCTTGGCTGGCCTTGTCGTCGCTCCACGCCTCAGTGTCCCCGGCACCCTGCCTGCGCTGCGGCCCGCTCTCTCTCCCTCGGCCCCCGCCATGTCCCACGTGCCGACTACCACCCTCCAGTCGGGTGGCTGGTCACCGCATTGCCCGGTTCAGGTGCTGTCACCCTCTCTGCCGCCAAGCTGCACTGGCCTCCGGAAAGCCGAGCCTGTGTTTCAGTCCTCCCCTGCCCCGTCAAGCAAAAGGCCACATTCCTTCAGAGGACCCCCCAGCTCTTGTCCTGCGCTGGCCGTTCAGCAATGCCCCACACTGGTCTGTCCACACACGCCCACAGCACTGCTGGCCCTGCCGCAGCACACAGCCTGGCCGCCACACCTGTCTGTCCCCTCTCCCCCAATGGCCTCTGATGAATCTGAGCGGCAATTCAAGCGGATGGTTCTCCAGAAAGTCCCCACCAAAACCGATTGCTGCTGAGTCTAGAATCCGCGACTGGTTCTGTTTCGCTCTGCTTGGCATGGCAACGACCTGTGAGTGGGTCCTTCCTGCAGTTGGGTCATCAGCTCTGAGAGACACGTGGTTATTGATTCAGCAAGAAGTCTACTGCATGGTCAGCTCTGGGTGGGGACAGGGTCCTGGAGGAGTGAGTGAGCGGGAGCCTTGGGAGGGCGAATCACCGTCCCAGAGAGCAGGGATGTAGGGGTGACAAGCGGGAACGCCATGACCCGCAGCTCGGGGCCCCTTAAGCCGGAGACGGTGCTCCTGCTAACCTTCCTCTTCATCAGCTCCACAGGCTACCGGGTACAGGGGCCATCAGTAAAATCAAGGTCTGTCTTGAGTGACTGGTGGCCACTGGAGAGACCAAACAGCATATACTCTTGTTTCCCTGGGTTCTCCGTAAGCCCGGGCAATGGCCTCCCTCCGTCTGAATAAGGACAGCAGCCACCAGTGAAATGGCCAAGAGCAGAAGTGACTGGGCCTATGAGTGCTGCAGGCCCGACACAGACGTTCCGGCCTGGCTGGCTGCCTAGAACGGGCTGTAGGCACCAAAAGGGCAGGGAACATACCATTTCTGTACTCTTTCATCTCTCAGACCTTAATTGGCTTAATTGAGTCGAAAACCTCCACGGAGGGGGACTCGGACCTTCTGGCTTTTGCTCCATCCTGGCCCAAACTGGCCTGTACTGGTGGGTGGCGGGAGCAGACCCGCTGTGGGCTCCCTGGCCCGCCTCCCCATGGCTCCGTGACTTTCCACAGGCTGTCACCCAGGGGGGCGCCAGGCACGGCAGGAGATAGCTCAGCTTCAGGCCTGGACATTTTGACGCCTCTTGCCCCCGGGCCCCGTGACTGATGTCCACCCAACCAGAAACCCAGGAGTCCTCTCCCCCCTGCGCCAGCCCTCCCTGGCCACCGTGGACCAGGCTTTGGGGGCTATCCCAGCACCTCTGACTTAATCTGCCCGGGTCCCCCACTTCGCCTCCTTGGCCCTCCCTCCAGGCCCTGGACAGCTAGGAGCTTCCTGGATGAGATGGGGGCACTTGTGTTCCCAAGCTCCCCTTTCTTGGGATGCCGATCCAGATGCTTCCCTCACTGCATCCTCACAGACACCCTGTGAGGGCAAGGAGACGCCTTCTCTCCATCTCAGACCTCCTGGCCTCGCCTTCCAGGTCCCTGAGGAGAGAGTCAGGCCACCCCTGGCAGCTCAGCCCCTTGGCTGCCCGGAGAGAAAGCCCTTCTGCTTCCCCAGCAGCTGGTCCTGCGCTCTACCCGGTGCCTTCACAGGGGAGACAAGGGATGGAGGAGAATCCCACCTGCTGGCCCCCCAAGTCACAGGTCACAACGCATTAGAATTCACCGCCGTTCACGGTTGTGGAGACACAGCCCCGTGGCAGCCGCTGTCTGACCCCAGTCTGCAGTTGCTGGGGGCCGAGTGGAATCTGTCCCCACACTGGTGACCGGGTATTTGCCGCCGGCACCGCCACCTCCCTGGGGTGGATGGATCCCGGCTGGTGGCACCAGCCAGAAGTCTCCGGGCCCTCAGCCCTCCTGTCAGTAAGCTGGTGACGAGAACCCTCCCCCGCTGTGAGTACAACCAGGACAGCATGCTCCGAAGCAAGAAGGGAGCAGAACCCCCTGAAGTCGAGTCCCAAGTCCCATCTGAGTGCCATGTGAGGCAGTGTCCCAGGGCACAGGATGCCGCCTGAGGCCCGCTCGCCCGCCCGCCCGCCGTGTGCCCTCCCTGCAGACCCAGCAGCAGAGGGACTCGCCGTGGGGATTCCTTGAAATAACAGTCGTCTCCTCTCTCCACCTCCGGGCACCTGGAGCCTGGCCCCAGGGACCCGAGAGGGGAAGAGCAGGGCGCCCCACAGGCTGCTGGCCTCCGGCACCTTCAGACGGGCTTGTGGCCGGGGAGCCTGCAGGGGAGCGAGGAGCGGGTGCCCTGCCCTCACCCTGCCCCTTAGATCCCACTGATCCCAGGCAGGTGAGGACGGCACCCCTTTACCCCTTGATTTCCCACGCCGCCCCTCCCCCACAGGCCCTCCCCCTCCTGCCGGCCCTGCCCCCTCCCCTCTGCTCCACGCACCTTGGCGACCACCAGGCAGGGGAAATGAGGGCTCCAAGGACGAGGCCCGCATTCAGCCAGGGAGGCAGGGAGGGAGGGAGCCCGGGGGGAAGGAGCTGAGGCAGAGAACGGCCTCATTAATATTTCAGAGGCACCGTCACTGCAGCTCCTGGGCCCTCACAGCTCCGCCACTTATGCTAGTGGCGGGAGGAGGATGGGATAAAAGAAGGAAATAAAACAGAGAAAACAGATTTAAAGGGACAGCTCAGTCCCCCCCCCCCCCCCCCGCTCCGTTCCTTCCCCGCCTTGTTCCTGGTACAATCTGTGCACAAGCCAAGTGGCTCTTGCAGAGAACAGCTTTGGGCAAAAACAATAACAGCAGAAAAGGGTCCACCACCGCCACGGGACCCTCTCCCCAAACTCCCGCCCAGCGACACGCTCCCACCTCCACCCACACGGGGCTGCCCCTGTTGTGCTGTGACCCGGGCACTGGGGCGCCTCAGGGACCCACGGGGGCTGCCAGCAAGGCCAAAGGCTGCTTCCTATCCAGAGCCTGGTCCAGACGCAAAGGACCACGTGAGGCCAGCAGAAAGACAGATGCACAGACTCTGGGCGTTGGAAGTCCCCACTAATCAGACTCCATTCAAGGAAGATTTGAGAACCCAGGGAAACACAAGCTAAGATTCCTGGAGGTGCCAGGGACCGGGGTCTACCTGATTCAGCTCCTGTCCTCGGGCGGGTGAACTTCCTCAGTATCCCTTGCTACTCGATGGCCCAGTGCTTTAGTCTCATCTGGAGCAGCGGACACCAGACCTGGAGGGGTCCCCACTCCCCCCAGCCGTGGGGGCTGTAAAAACGCATAGTCCCACTCAGAGCTTCAGTCAGGAGGGGGTGGCACCGGGCTCTGTAAAGCTCCCCCAGAGGCTCACGAGGCCCAGCCAGGTTCGATGCCACGTATTTGCCTGCCTTCAGAGGCTCCAGGGAGGACCCAGAATTCTCCAGTTAAAACAAGCCTATCCTTCCCTGGTGGTGCAGTGGTTAAGAATCCGCCTGCCAACGCAGGGGTCACGGGTTCAAGCCCTGGTCCGGGAAGATCCCACATGCCGTGGAGCAACTAACCCCGTGTGTCACAACTACTGAGCCCGCGTGCCACAACTACTGAAGCCTGCGCGCCTAGAGCCCGTGCTCCGCAACGAGAGAAGCCACCGCGATGAGAAGCCCGCGCACCGCAACCAAGAGCAGCCCCTGCTCACCGCAGCTAGAGAAAAGCCCGTGCACAGCAACGAAGACCCAACACAGCCAAAAATAAACAAACAAATAAATAAATAAATTTATTAAAAAAAAACCCCCACAAAACAAGCCCATCAGGGAATGTAAAATGGTGCAGCCTCTATGGAAAACCGCATGGTGGGTCCTCAAAAATTTAAACAATTACCGTAGGACCCAGCAATCCCACACCTGGGTACATGCCCAAAAGAACTGGAAGCAGGGTCTCTAAGAGATCTGCACGTCCATGTTCACAGCAGCATTATTCACAGTAGTCAAAAGGTAGAAGCAACCCAAGTGTCCACCAATGAGTGGATGGATAAAGAAAATGTGGTCCATCCAATCAGTGGAATGTCATTCAGCCTTAAAAAGGAAGGTCGTTCTCACACCTGCTACAACATGGCTGGACCTACAAGGCATCACGGTCAGGGAAATCAGCCAGGCACAAAGGACGGATGCTGTGTGACTCCACTTGTATGAGCCGCTTAGAGTCGTCAGATTCCTAGAGACGGAACGTAGGATGGGGGGGCACGGGCTGGGGGAGGGGTGGGGGAGGGGGAGGGGGCACGGGCTGGGGGAGGGGGAGGGGGCACGGGCTGGGGGAGGGGTGGGGGCACGGGCTGGGGGAGGGGTAGGGGGGCACGGGCTGGGGGAGGGGTAGGGGAGCCATGGGCTGGGGGAGGGGTAGGGGGGCACAGGCTGGGGGAGGGGGAGGGAGGGCATGGGCTGGGGGAGGGGGAGGGGGGCACGGGCTGGGGGAGGGGTAGGGGGGCACGGGCTGGGGGAGGGATGGGGGGCACGGGCTGGGGGAGGGGTAGGGGAGCCATGGGCTGGGGGAGGGGTAGGGGGGCACAGGCTGGGGGAGGGGGAGGGAGGGCACGGGCTGGGGGAGGGGGAGGGGGGGCACGGGCTGGGGGAGGGATAGGGGGGCACGGGCTGGGGGAGGGGTAGGGGGCACGGGCTGGGGGAGGGGTAGGGGGCACGGGCTGGGGGAGGGGTAGGGGCACGGGCTGGGGGAGGGGTAGGGGGCACGGGCTGGGGGAGGACGGGCTGGGGAGGGGGAGGGGGGCTAGTGTCTAACGGGGACAGAGTTTCCCTTGGGGAAGATGGACAGTTCTAGAGATGGATGGTGGGGATGGCTGCACACCAACCTGAGTGTACTTAATGCCGCCCAACTGGGCGCTGAAAAATGGTTAATGTGGTAAACGATGTTATGTATACTTTCCCACAATTAAAAAACCAAACAGGCCCTACTGGCCCTTTTGCTCTGTATCCACACTAGCTTTCCGTGGTGCCCCAGGCCACACACTGATAGCAGGAGTTGCACCACCTTGACCGGCCGATCAGCTGACGATTCTGCCCATGTGGATTTTGACTTCCTGGAGTGTCCCCTACCTGAATGGAAACCTAAGCAGACCTTTCTGCACCCTCACCCTTCGGCCTCAGGGACCTTCGGCACCACCCATATCCTGTCTCAGCTGGGTGGCTGCCGCAATAGGTGGCAGAGGAGCTGAGAGGCTAAGCTCACTGGCAGCCATTGCCACTGCTCTTGTCCCCTACTTGAAAGAAGTGTGGCCCTAAGGGCCTCCCCGTGTGCCCTCTCTCTCCCTGCTGCTAGTATGCACTTCCTCAGAGGCTCTGACCCCGCCCTGTCCTCAGAAGGAACCAGAACGGCGTGGCCAGAACACCTGGGAAGGCCTGGTCTCCAGACTGCAGATTCTGAGCAGACAATATGGCTTTAGGAGGTGCTCACGAATCCCCAGGAGCTCGTGGCAGAGACTCGCTAGACTTTCCCTGATTTCTATTCCTGTCTTCCCACGTTGTATTTTAATTTTTAGCTAAGCGTCTCGTCATCCAGCTAACAACTCTCTTCCCCCAACTCCAGTGCAGCTACGGAGGACCATGTGACTAGACCCTGGCTGATGGGATGTGAGCAAAAGGGACAAGGAACCGCCTTACTCTTGGACAGCACTAAGGGTTCTCAGCACAAGGGACAGAGCCAACTTCAAGGCTGTGTCCTTAAAGGGAAGGATGTGTTCTCCCCTGTCCCTCTCCTCCTTCCTGCCAGCTGGAATGATGATGTGACGACAGGAGCAGGAGCAGTCACCTTGCTCCATCTTGCACATGGAATCCGCATGTCAAGGATGGCAACACCATCGAAGGAGCCCAGATCCCTGATGGCCAAGTAGCCCTAGGTTGCCTACCTAGACTTTTACACACAGAAGAAATCCTCTCTTGTTTTTGTCTCCATTAAGCTGGGTCTCTGTTACAGAGCTCAAGCCTGTCTCCTAGGTAATTCAGGTGTATAGGGAGGAACCCAGCCTGTCACCAGGTAAGATGCCTGTCTTCCCTCTATGACTAAAGTCAGCCCTGGTTCTGGGAGAGCCAGGAGTCCTTCCCAAAGCTTTCATGACCTACCAACCCCCGACATTTCCATGGGCTCCCTGGGACATGGGATGGTTCGGACCTGGGCTGCCTCTCACCTGTGTCATTTGATATTGTCCTAGAAGTTCTAGGCAAAGCAGAAGACAGAACCAAGAGAGTATCGGAGAGAGAGACAGACGGAAATCTGGTCACAGGCAATGCCAAGCACCCTCCTCTGTGCCGTGGCGGAATTCTACATTCCCTCTGTGCTCCAAACCTCTAAGGTGGGAGGAGTGATTATCCCCACTTTAGAGCTGAAGCCGCTGAGGCACAGAGAGGTTAAAGAACTCACTCAAGATCACACAGCCAGCAAGGAGCAGAGGCCAACGTGAACTCAGGTAGTCTGGCTCCAGAGAATTCTACATTGCTCACCTGCCAAGTGCCCAGACAACCTCAGAAAAGCAATGAACATGTAGCTAAAACCAATTCAAAGAGTTCACCAAAGTGACCAGACCGGAAATCTGTCCACATATACCTCAGGGCTTGGAGGTGCAGGTGCTGGGGTGAGGCCTGGCTCTGTGAACCCACACAAATCACTCAACCTCTCTCAGTCTCCACTTCTGAATCCGGAAAATGGGTCCTCGTTCCTCCTGGCTGCATTGGTGTGAACTCCAAGGACAGGGCACCACCACCACCACCACACACACACCCACCCACACACCCACCCACACACCCACACACACCCACACCCACACCCACCCACACACCCACCCACACCCCCCACACACACCCACACACACACACCCACCCACACCCACACACACCCCCCACACACCACACACACACACATCCCCACACCACACACACACCCACACCCACACACACCCACACACCCACACACCACACCCACACCCACACATACACACACACACCCACACCCACACCCACACCCACACACACACACACCCCCCACACACACCCACACCACACACCCCCCCACCCACCCACACACACACACACCACACACACCACACACACACACACCCCTCCCCCCACACACACACCCCCCACACCCCCCACACACACCCACACACCCACACACACACCCCCACACACACCCCCACACCCCCCCCCCACACCACACACACACCACACCACACACACCCACCACACACACCCCCCACACCCCCCCCCCACCCCACACACACACCACACAGACACACCCCCCACACCCACACACACACCGCACACACACACACCACACACACACACCACACACACAACCCACACCACACCCACACCACACACACACCCCACACACACACCCCCCACACACACACCCACACACCCCCCCCCCCACACATACACACACACACACCACACACACACACACACACACACACCACACACCCACCCACACACCCACCCACACACACACCCCCCCACAGCCACACACACACACCTACACACACCCACCCACCCACACACACACACCACACACCCCCCCACACACCCACACACACACACCCCCACCCACCCCCACACACCCCCCCACACCCACACACACACACCCCCACACCACACACACACCCACACCCACACACACCCACACACCCACACACCACACACACACCCACACAGACACCACACACACACACCCACACCACACACACCCCCCCACACACCCACACCACACACACACCCACCCACCCACACACACCACACACCACACACCACACACACACACACCCCCCCCCCACACACACACCCCCCCCACACACCCACACACCCACACACACCCCCCCCCCCACACACCCCCCACACCCCACCCCACACACATACCACACACCACACACACCCACACACACCCCCCACACACACCACACACACACACCCCCCACACACACCCACACACACACACACCACACACAAACACCACACATACACACCCCACACACCCACACACACACCACACACACACCCACACACAC
The DNA here is from genome assembly GCF_009873245.2 of Balaenoptera musculus. NCBI lineage: Eukaryota > Metazoa > Chordata > Mammalia > Artiodactyla > Balaenopteridae > Balaenoptera > Balaenoptera musculus. Next base: position 126,933,639 of record NC_045806.1, on the reverse strand, counting down.
ACCCCACACACAGACCCCACACACACACCCCCCACACACACACCCACACACCCCCCACACACAGACACACACACACACCACCCACACACACACACACCCACACACACACCCCCCCACAGCCACACACACACACCTACACACACCCACCCACCCACACACACACACCACCACACCCCCCCCACACACCCCCCACCCCCACACCCACACCCCCCACACACCCCCCCCCCACACCCCACACACCCCACACACACCCCACACACACACCACACACACCCCCCCACACACCCACACACCCCCCCACACACATACACACACACACCACACACCCACACACACACCCACCCCACAACACACAACCCCCCCACAGTCCCAAAACACACACCTCCACACACCCACCCCACCCACACACGCACCCACCACACCACCCCCCCACCCCCCCCACCCCCACACACACACCCCCACCACCCCCACCCCCCACACACACCCCCACCACCCACACACACACCCACACACCCCCCCCCCCACCACATACACCACACACACCACACACACCACACACACCACACACACACACACACCCACCACACACACACCACACCACACACACACACACACACACCCACCCACCACACACACACCCACACCCACACACCCACACACACACCCACACACACACCCACGCACCACACACACACACACACCCACACACACCTAGGAAGGGCACCAGGGGGCCCGTTTCCCTGCAGGGTTTCTTTGCACCCACCAGCCCTGCCTGCAGCCCAGAACTCACAGGCAGGACCAGGCTCCACCAGCGAGGCCAGAGCATTCTTCTGCTCGGCCAGGGGTGACCCCGTGGGCCTCTCCCGTGCTTCCCTATTTCTGAGGGCCATCCTCAAGCCTGCCGAGGCCCTGAATCCCTCCTGGGGAGCGCTAGGCACTGTCGGCAGGGCTGGGAAGCAACCAGCTCCCCGGGATGCTTCTGGAGGGAAGTCCACACTCCCACGTGGGTGGCCCTCACAATGCCGGGTACCCCTTGGTCCCCGCGGGAAGTTGGAAGCCTTTTTCTTGCTGGGGCCTTGAAGCGTAGCTATGGGGGTCAAGACTCTACCGTGGGGGGCAGTCATTTGTTTCCTGCCCGAGAAGGCGGGAGTGCGAGAGGGCAGGATGACACTAATTATCCAGTTACGGCAGCTGTGTGAGGAGAGCGCTGCATTGCAGCAGGGAGCCGGGCTCAGCCGCCCCTCCCCCGCACTCCGGGCTGGCACACTCTGGCCCACACCCCTCCTGCTTTACCCTGCGAGCAGGTGGCAGCCAGTGAGGTCCCGGGCCTGCCCTGCGGAGCATGGCCTGGCCTGAAGTCTCGGGAGTGGCGGGGTGGGGGGACCCGGAAGTGCCACGGCCTGGACTCTGGAGCATGCCTCTGGCCCCAAAAGGGGTAGAGAACACACACGTGGGGGCCAGGAGTCCGTGGGGCCCTGTCCTCCAGGCCTCCACGGCCGAGAACACGCAAACATGCGGACAGAATGAGGGCCCCTCCATCCCAATCCTCCCCGAAACATCCCCGGCTCTGTCCATGGTACCACACGGCCCACCCTGCCAGCTTCCAATCCCCAGAGCCAGCTCCAAGCCACCGGAAGCAGGCAAGTCCTAAACAGGTAATTAAGGAAATTATAGACAGCTGGAGGCCACGGGATGCTGCAGGCCCAGGGTGACTAGATAAGGAGACTGCCAGGACCCAAGTGTCCTCCTAGGGACAGGATCCATGGGGGCCCCATTGTGGGTCCTGCTGAGGAAGGGTCTGGTTTCTGGAAACAGGCTGAAGCCCTTGGGAAGACAGGCTTGGAGGGACTCTTAGGGTGAAGGTCAGGGGCGGGAGACTGTCAGGCAAGGACATCCACTTCCCTGTGGCCAGCAAAAGTCCGGAAGGCCGGGCTCCAAATGGGGGACCGGAGATATGCCGGCTGACTTGGGCTCCACCAAGGGGGGTCTCTGAGTGCTGGCAAAGTAGGTCTCCTTGTGTCCCTCGTAAGACCCAGCTTGGCTGGAGGTTACAGCCAGGTTCAATGACCTGGCTGACTCCCCCATAGAGCCAGCTCAACCGGGAGAAAGAGGTGATGAGGACCGTCACCATAGAGGGACCCTGGGCACAGGCCACTCTGAGTACGTAGAAAACACCTTGGTCTTGGGCTTCCCACTGGGAGGGCTGAGTGGCAACGGCACAAGAGTGCTGAGTGGGGCTGAGAAGACGTGTTCAGACTGAATATGGGAGTCCAGTCTAGCTGGCCTTCTGTGACCCAGACACGAAGAACTAGCACACCAGAGCATTTGGGCCACCTTTCCGGGCTGACCTCGGAGGGACACCCGCCAAATGTGTGGATGGAGGAGAGAGTGGCTGCTAGTGCCACCCCAGAGGACGCCTCGGAAGCTGCAGCCCAGGGATGGGCATCTGCAAGGCTCCCAGGCTCCACTCCAGCATCCTTACCAACCCCAACTGGCAGCAACGGCAGGATCTGAAGGTCACCAGGGCACCAGACGGCAGGGGCCTGGCTGCCATCTGAATCATGCAGACGGCACTCTGCTGGGTCCTGAAAGTTATTTCTCGTGGAGGACCCTGGCACACAAATCCAGAAGTATCTCCAGCAAACCTCTGAGAAGGCACCACAAAGCTCCTGCAGGCCCAGGGTGTGCCCAGGAGGGAGTGGGGGGTCATGCAGAGGCAGGAGGGCCCCTGTCACATGGGAATGCCTCAATGACAACAAGGCAGGGTCCGAGTCCCGTCCCCCCACGCCCCTGCTGACCACAGCCCAGTGAGGCCGAGAGCCAGGAAGGGGGTGGGGGACGATGGGGGATAAGATGGGGGGGCCGGCCTGCCACCACGTGCAACGCGATGAAAGTGCTGCCCCCGTGCCACCCGCAGGCGCAGCCACGTGGGCCCCTCTGGGGGCCGCCAGGGCAGGGGTCCCAGGCAGCAGTCCCCAGGCCAGCCCCTTGCCCTCTGGCCGCACGGATGGATGGCAGGGTCGGAGGGGCTCCTGCTCCACTCCGCTCCCCGGGACAGAGGTGTCCGCGAGAAAGAGCCCGGCCACCGGCCGTGGCGCTGTGGGCCGTGCAGCCAGGGGCCCAGGAGGGATGGATCAGGTGGGCGGGGGGGGGGCGCCCAGGATGGCCGGCGCCTGCGTCCCAGCCCCTCCCTCCAGGCCTGCTGCGGGCACTGGGCCACATCAGGCAGGAGCCTCCCTCGGCGGCAGGGCTGCCCACTCGCAGGGCAGCGCTCGGGAACCCAGCACCGAGGGGCCCGGACCGCCCGGCCCCGGGCCACGTGCCTCCCTCCCAGGCCCCTGGCTCCAAACCAAGATGGGACGCTTTGCCCAGCTTCTTCCAGGAGGAACAGAGCTGAGGCCCGGAAGTGGGGAGGGGCTGCCAGGGAAGGTTCCCCCCCGCCTGGCGTGGCAGGTGGAGGCCCGCACACGGCGGGGAAGCGGGCGCCTGGCCCTCCCCACGCTGTGCACCGCCGCCGCCGAGGGCGCCCAGCGCTTGCGGTCGGGGGCTGGTCCTTTCGCGGAGAAGGGCCCTCCCTGCGCGGTGGCCACCATCGTGCGCAGTGATCGTGCGCACGGACGTTCGGCAGGGAGGCCACCCCCGCTCCCCGGTCTGGGGTTTGTGTCAGGACGCGGGCGTGCCGGGATTCCCAGCGTCCCGTGGTCCGGGGGGCTGAGGACGTTCCCAGGCCGGTCGGGAAGAAGTGCTCACAGCGGCCCGGTGGCATCCACCTTCGTTCAGGGCCGGCCAGAGAGGTGACCCCAAAGCACAGCACGAGGACCAAAGCCCCGCACTCTGAGGTCCACCGCGGCCGGGATGGAGATGGCCGGCAGTGACGCCTGCATCTCCCTGCCCCTCCCTTGCTTGCCGGCTTTGTTTTTCTGCTTCTTAATCAGGAGGGTCTGGCGATCCCGGGCTGTCTGGCCATCCTGAGCTGTGGGCCTTTGCTCTGATCACGCTCTCCTGCCCACACCCGCCTCCCCTGTGTCCCTCTGTGAGGAAAACCCACAGCGTCTGCGGAGAGCCAGACGCCACCCGAGTCCGCAGAGAAGCACCCGCTGCTCTGGGTTCTAAAGAGGTCCAGAGAATGAGAGCTTGATTTGGGGGACTGGACAAGTGGCTCTAAAGTTCAGGGGACAAAGAGGCAAGCAAGAAGGGCAAAGGACGTGGGACCTGCAGGTCGGGCATCAAAAGATGCAGGGTGTGGGCAGTTACCAGTGTGGGAGCCCACGCCCGAGTCCACAAAATGGGACAGACAGCCCAGAGACAGGCCCTACCGCCCATCAGGATCACACATTAACCAGGGGACAAATGGTTTAATAAAAGAAACGGGGATGATGGGTTATGGCTCGAGAACCTTACCTCATACTATTCCCCAACACAAATTTTTTTTGGATAAACGGGGCTTGGCAAATTCCGGCCTCAGGGCCAAATCTGGCAGCCAAGTGTTTTTGTGAATAAAGTCTTATCGGTACACAGCCATGGTCAGGATAGAGACCCTGTGGCTTGCCAGGTGGAAAATATTTAGTATCTGACCCTTTGCAGAAAAAGTTTGCCCACCCCTGAATTAAAGAGTTAAACATCTTAAAAATGCAACTACCCATACGCTCACTCACACACACGCAGACACATGGCCAACCCAGAGATGGATAGTTCCCAGATTTCTCCAAGGGATTTTGTAAGCCTAGAAGCAATGGAAGAAATCACAAAAAAAATTGTGAGATACAAAGTGTTAACCTTTTGCATGAAAAAATGAAAAGGCAATGAATGAAGAGGATTTAAAATTATTTGCAACAAGTATGCTAAACTGTCACTATGTTTCATGGATAAAGGTTATTCAGATCCACAAGAGGAAACACTTGGACCTCCACAGATAAAGGTGAGGAACTGAACAAGAAGAGATACAATTAATAAACATGTGGAAAAATGCTCAGCATCAGGAACAATTCAAGAAATAGAAACTGAAGTAGATATTCTGGAGCTAGATATTTATGCCAGGTTGTTTGATTACAATGACTAACGCTGGCAAGGCTGCAGCGAGTCAGCCCTTCAGATGCCCAGAAAAGCCCTTTGGCAGAATGAGCTTCCGTCTGGGCACTCTCTCCTCAGGACAGAACGAGTCACCCACCGAGATGCTCAGCACAGTCTCACGCATGAGAGCGAAACGAATCCGACTGCCTGGATCTCCACAAATAGCCAAATAATTAAGTGAATTACAATCTCTTGAGAGAATATTATTCAGCCATTAAAAATTGTAATTACAGCCCTGAGGACCGCCCCGATACATCCTGGGTGCTCGAGAAATAGCTGTCAAATGAGCCAACGATCATGTGTAGTTCCTTCTTTGCTCCATTCAAGTTCTTTATTTTTGCAATAAGTACTTACTGCTTTCATAATCTTCAAAAAATTAAGCCGTATCCATTTTGAAAAAAATCATTTAGAAAGGGATTACATTAATAAAGAAAATGCTTGTGTGAAGTAAAAAATAGATTACACAATTGTGCCCATGGTATAATTACAGTAATGTGAAAATAAATAGCCCATGCAAAGAAAACGGAGCAGAAACGTGTCCAATGAAATGGGAGACACTGGCTGGCACTTTGGTGATAGGATGGGGGGGTGGGGTGTCCCTATATCTCCTACTTCTCAGCATTTCATGAATTTTCTGTAAAGGGCATGCATGTTAAGAGCATTATTTTTAAATGAAAGAAGTAAACGTTATTAAAGAAACCCACCCAAGAGCCTCCCCTGCCTGCAGAGCTGCCCAGGCGCATCCAGCATGCCCCACGAGCGATCCTGAACCCAGGGCAGGGCCCAGATCCGGATTTGCCCAAAGTGGTGTGCTGGGGCCGCTGGAATCAGTACCCCCACCACACTGTGGGCTGCTTCTGGAACGAGGCACTCTCGCCTCCCTTGCCCAGTTCTGTGCGGGCACCTGGGCTGGCCCTTGGCGAGTGTGGCAGAGCCCCCCAGACTCTCCAGGGTGCGGACAGGCTGCCTGGAGGCGCCCGCAGCCTCCTGACTGGCTCCCTTTCAAGGAGCCACTGGGGGCGCAGGCTTGAGAGTGGCCTCAGGGTCCCTGTGAGGACTTGGTCTGCATTGGCTCTAAAGCAGCACAGGGTGACAGAAAGTTCTGGAATGATGGAAGCGTTCTCTATGTGTGGCTACTGAGCACTTGAAACGTGGTGTGTGGACGAGGAACGGAATTTTCAACTTTACTTAATTTTCATTCAATCGCCACTCGTGGCTAGTGGCTACCACATTGAACCTCACAGCTGTAGAAAGTGCCTCGAGACCGTGGCTGCAGGACAGCACTTCTCATTTGAATAAAAGGCTTCCCCTTTACTGAGAAGCCACCCACAGAACACTGAGGCAGGCTCAGGACCCCGTTACATAAGGTGCTCCCCAAGGACACTGACCACAGCACCCCCTTCGCACAACTCTGATTTGGACCCAAGTTTCCGGAAACCTCTTGTGCTCCAAGATTCCTGCCAGCCCTCGGATGCGGGACTCAGGAGAAACCTCCAGCCCTTCCCCCGACCTGCGCCTTTCCCCCTCACCCTGTGGCTCTGGTTTGGGTTCTTCCGTCTACTAGGCACGTGAACTTGGCCTCACCCCCTTCCCAACCTTGGGCAGTCTGGGAGGCCCAGCCTCCGCTCCTCCAGTGCAGAGCCTCTTTCCTCTGTCCGGGTGATGTGTGGGCTCAGGTCCTGCTCTCCAGGTGGCGCTCCCAGGCCCACTTCCAGCACCTCCCACCCAACAGAAGGTGCACAGGCAGGGGAGGGCTTTCCAGCCGGGCACCACTTGGCCTGGCTTCTGCCAGCTTAGCCAGGGCAGGGAAGAGAGAAACAACCAGGAGCTGGGGTCCTAGTTAAAGAAGTGGCCTTCTGGGAAAGGATGGGGGTGGGGTGGGGGGGAGACATCTGCGCGGTCCAGGTGTCTGCCTGCTGTGCCTGGCAAAGTTCACAGCCAGAGCCTGGCTCCTGGGCCCATCTCAGAGATGGCACTGGTGAGGCTCCTGGGCAGCACGCCCTGGGCTAGATTGAAGCACCTGCCTTTGGCACCACAGCCCAAGTCTCCACCTATCAGCAGACATTGACTCACCTTCGTAGAGGTGCCCTGGATGGGTCATGGGGAAGACTTATTGAAGGGCAGTTAGTTCCCCAACTTGCTTGGGACTCAAATAAATCTACGGTTTGTCCGTTTCTCTCAGTGGGTAGATGGGGGGCCCAGGTGGCTCAACTTCTGACCTGCAGGGTCTTCCCAGGACTGGAAGTGCCCTTGACAATCGGCTCACTCATACAATGCGCCATTCTGCTGAGTTCAGCACAGACTTCCAGAGGCTCCGGAACCAGTGGCTACACGCACAAATCAGACTCAGGAGCCTGATGGCCTGCCTTCCAATCTTGGTTTTACCACCTACTGGCTGTGTGACCTTGGGCAAGTTGCCTAACCTCTCTGGGCCTCAGTCGCCTCATCTGCAAAATGGGGACAGTAACAGCCATTGCTTCATTTGGTTGTTTCATTGAAGTGAGAGAATGTCTGTGAAGCACTGAAAACAGTGTCTGTCACAAACTATTATCACTGTCACTACTGACATTATTTGAGGTGCTGGTAACCTCTGACAGAGACAGCAGCCATCAATTAAATATACACGTCCTCAGTTTAAGAACAGAAGGGAGCGTAGTGGGCAAAACCCACATACGTGCTGACAACTCTGTAAGGTGGGAGGAGGAAGCTGGGCCTGGCGTTGACGGCTTCGAGAGTCCCAGCCAAAGCTCGGCTCTCAAAGTCCCCAGGCGCCCAGGGCACTCTCATCTTGCCCACCAAGAAGGCCAGGGCCCCTCTCTAAAAGTCGCGCTGGGGGAGGGGGAGAGGGGCTGCAGCCGACCCCAGCACACTTCGCTGCCACCTTGCGCTGGGAGAAGCTGTTCTGGGCTAGAGAGCGCTCACTGACTCACGGCCAACCTCCCTGCGCTCGCAAATGATTCAACGTCTGAAGCTCCAGCTCTGAATCCTGAAATGTCAGCGGAGTCCGCCGAGGCCCACCCCCACGCTCCCCAGGCCCGGAGCGGGGAAGGGACTTAGACAAGGTCACAAAGACCATCAGGCCCAGAGCTGGCAGCAAACCCGGGTGCTTTCCGCCACCTTCTTTGCCCCTCAGGGGCCTGCTGCGGTGTCCCTGCCGGCCACCCGCCTGGCGCTGTAGCTCCCCCCCAGTGCGCTCTTAGCCTCCGGGGCTTCCTTCCCCGAAGGACTGGCTTTCCTTCTGGCTCTGCACAAAGCCCCCTCCCACGCCGCCCCAGTTCCATCTGCCTGCGTTACCCCCTCCCCCCAACTTCTGTGCCAGAGACGCCTGCCCCTTCGATCAGACCACCTGGCGGCACTGGGCATGGACCAGGTTGGTCTGATCCAAACTGGCTGTGTCCATGGCCCTCCCTCTCCTCGAGGCGAGCGGCAGGGACCACAGCTGCCCAGCCCCCTCCAAACGGCCTGCTCTCCAGGGGCTGGCTCCACCCTCGGACCCTCTGCCAAGCCTCAGCTGAGGCCCTCAGGGGCCCAGACAGCCCCCCAGCCCTCCCCTCTGCAGGCCAGAGCAGGCAGGGGGTTCCCACTGCCCAGGTCTGCATCCCAGCTCTCCTCTCGTGACTCATGTGTCCTTGGTCTCCTTGGCTGTGAAAGGGGGTGATGGAAACAGTGGCGTAGCTTGTGAGACTCAGCCAGAGGGTCTAGAAACCTGCTTAGAACTGTGCCAGGACGTGTGGGAGGTGCTCCCTCAACGAGGCCCGTGAGAGTGTCCCCAGCCAGCCACCCATCCAGTCAACGCAGGGCCAAGTCCCTTCCCTTCTTGGGGCCTCAATTACCCCGTCTGAAAAATGGGGACAAAAGTCCAGGCCTTGCCTCCCTCACCGGGTGATTCTGCAAGTTCAGTGAGGTCAAGGTTGTGAATGTGCCACACAGAAACCCATGTCCACTCTGAGCCAGGCCTGTGCTGGGCACCCGAGCAAGCAGGGCAGATTAGTAACCGGTCCCTGCCTTAAGATGCTCACAGACTAGCGAGGGGTGACTGTGGTGGGTAGGGAGTGGACAGAGCTGGTGGGCAAATGAGGGGGCTGCCTGCCAGGCTGGCGCTCAAGCCCTTGCAGGGAGCCAAGGGAGACTGGGGTGGTTGGGGTCAGGCTGGACTTGACCCTGTGGCTGGCAGGGACCCACTTGAGGTCAGGGGCCCAACGGCCCCACCTTTGAAATACCGAGTGGCCCCACTCCCCCCCTCCCCCCAGCCCCGGGAATGTCAAGTGCCTAGTTGAGGGAGGCAGCCCTGCCCTGTCCCTTCAGGGAGCCTTTCCACACTCTCTCCCAACCCCTCACCAGACCCTCACCCTGGGCTCTCCAAGGCTCCCTCTGGTCCTGCCCTGCCCCATGCCGTGCCCCCGCCCCTCTCCTGGCCAGGCGTTAAGCCCCAAAGGGACCAGTAGAAGGAAGGAGACCAGGTCCGAGGAGAGAATCGGACAGTCCAAGGGGGAGACCCAGGGCTCCCTCCTCTGGGAGATGCCACACCAGCGCTCCAAATTCCAGAATCCTGAACCCCTGAGAAAACTGAGGACCCGACCCGACCCGGAGAAGCCATCTGGCCAAGGTCACACAGGGGAGGAGCGGGGGGCAGCTGTGCGCAGAGGGATGGGGAAGGAGTTACCCAAGTGTGGCCGAGTCTGCTTGCCGTTGGCATGCCGGCGGCGGGGCCGGGCAGCTGTGTGGGCGTGCAGGGGACAGTGCGGGAACGTGTGAGGGTTTCTCAGACTGTGTGCTCGGGAAGGATGACACAGTGTGAGGGCGCGGGGGGTGGGGGGGTGCGGAGGGGGTGCCAAGAGGCTCCGAGAAGGTGCGCGCGCGAGGCCGGCTCCAGCCCAGGCCCTGAGCCCCCGGCTGTGCCCGCCCCGGGACCCGCCCGCAGCCCCCGGCGGCCTTCCTCCCCAGACGCAGATGCGCGTGCGCGCAGGATGCGGGGCGCAGGGTGCAGGGTGCGGGGCGCTGCCCGCTGGCCTGGGGACCCGGGGGTGACGCGCGGCCGCGGCGCCGCAAGGACACAGCAGGCCAGGCGCGGGGCGCAGGTGCCGCGGGCGGGGATCCGTGTCCCCCCACCTGCCGGTCGCGCCACCTGCCGGGCCGCCCGCCCCGCCCGCGCCCGCGCCCACCCCGGCGGCGCCCGAGCGCCCAGGGCACCACTTACCCGGTCATGGGCACGGCCGCCGCCGCGGCCTCGGTTCCGGCGGGCGCTGTCGCTAGTCGCTGCGGGCGGACGCCCGGCAGGCAACGATCCGCTCCAGGGACCGAAAGGCCCGGGCACCAGGCGGCCTGGCCGGCAGCGCGGGCGCGACCCTCCGCGGCGGGCGAGGGCTGCGGCCGAGGGCTGCGGCCGAGTGCTCCCCACACTCCGCACCGGCGGCGGCGGCGGGCGACGCGGCGCGCTCGGCTCCAGCCGCAGCTCTGAGCTCGGAGGGAGGGAGGGAGGGAAGGAGGGAGCGGGAGGGGGGAGGAGAAGGAAGGGAGGAGGGAGCGGGCGCGGGGGGCGGCGCGCGGCGCGGGGGCCGCGGGGCTCCGGAGCCACGCGGCTCCCGAGCTACGCGCCCGGTGCGCGCCCTTCTGTCCCCCAGGACGCGCGGCGGTGCCCGCTCTTCTTGGCCTGGCGGTGACCCCGGAGGGCGCTGGCCAAGGGGGGTGGGGGTGGGCGCGGCTGGGTACTGGGGGACCCTGGCACCGGGGAGCTCAGAGAAAGGGCACCGAGCAGGCAGGCTGCCGCTCCCTCTCCAGACTGCCCCCTGGGTCTGTCTCCTTGACAGTCAAATGGGGCGTGGAGCTGAGTTGCTGATTTGTAATGTGGGGTCCATGCCCCCCTCTGCCCCTCACCCCCGCCCCGTGGCCTCCGAGGGTCTGGTGATCCTCAGGAAACTGCCTGCTAACAGTTGGGAGTAAGACATCGAAACACTTTTCCCGGAGGGTAGCTGGAGCTTGGGACAGGTTCTCAAAGTCAATGACCCCAAAAGGTCATCACACAAAGACCCTTATACAGGACGCAGAGAGATCCTGCACACAGGTGGGCACACGGAAGCAGACACACAGGGACACACATTCGCAGACACAAGGGGAGACAGACACACAGACAAGACTCCAATGTGGAGAAGACCCCCATATGCCCAAACGCACGTAGGCACATCCGTGGACAGAGACCCGAGTGTGTGCCCATGGACACCCAGTGGCCAGGCGGGAGCTGGCCGGCCGTGCCCCTGGTCCTTAGAGCCCCAAGCTGCCCAGCCCCAGGGACAGGTGAGCAGCGAGCAGCAGTGCGGGGGGGTGGGAGCGGCACAGGAAGGGGGCTGAGCGTGAGTGACAGGCCCGCGGTGAGCATCACCACTCCGGAGCCGGCAGGTAGAAGAGGCCTGGACGCAGCCACTAATTGTTCCTTGCCTCGGACAAACGGGGTCCCGGGGTGTCCTGTGTGCCAGGCCTGGGCTGGGCACCGTGGACACAGCAGGGACCCCAAAACAGGGAGCTGGCGGGCAGAGCATGAACTCAAGGCATCGCATGGCGGGGGGAGATGAAAGATGGTGCTGGGAGCTCAGGGAAGGCTTATTTGAGGAGGTGCCACTGTGACAGACACCTAAAGGACACGAAGGCACTGCAGGCCCAGGGGGTCTTCCCAGGGTCAGAAGACTGGCACACGTCCCCACTGTCTGTCCCTCATGCAGGAAGCAGCTGTTCCACTGACAGCCTTTGAGATCTGGCACCTCTCAGTGCAGGCAGAGGTCACACTTATGTGTGCGTGTGCGCATACACACACACACAGACTTACACACGCTGACACACCCTCAGGGATGCAGACACACACACGTGCTGACAACTCTCACACGTGCTGACACACTCACACGTGCTGACACTCACACGTGCGGACACACTCACACGTGCGGACACTCTCACAGTGCTGACACACTCACACATGCTGACACACTCACAGTGCTGACACTCTCACACGTGCTGACAACTCTCACACGTGCTGACACACTCACACGTGCTGACACTCTCACAGTGCTGACACACTCACACGTGCTGACACTCTCACAGTGCCGACACTCTCACACGTGCTGACAACTCTCACACGTGCTGACACACTCACACGTGCTGACACACACGTGCTGACACTCTCAGTGCTGACACACTCACACATGCTGACAACTCTCACACGTGCTGACACACTCACACGTGCTGACACTCTCACACGTGCTGACACACAGCCGGTGACGCATGCTCACTCAGAACACTCCCTCCCCCCCACACACATGCTCAGTTATTCTCACACCTTTACACGCTCACTAGTCACACATAGTCACATACTTGCACACACTTGTACACATTCAGTTATTCACACACACTCACACTTCCTTACATAGTTATTCACATTTATTCACACTCACACCCACTCTTACCCACTCAGTCACACTCACACCCTCCCTCATGCCTCTCACACAGGCTCACACAGTTGTTCACACTCTCTCTCACACACACACTTCGCTCATGCACGCTCACTCACACACATGCCCCCCTTGCACTCCAAGCCCGGCTGCTTTCCCTGGGATTTGCTCTCTGAGAGCCAGCTGGCTGTCCCGGTTGTTGGTCGGCTCTGGCCCCCTTGGCCCCTCAGCAGCCCTGGAGCTCGGTGCTGACCCGGCAGCCGGCGCTGTTCTCCTGGCCGCCCCTGTGCTCAGAGGGGAACCAGCCCCCACCTGCAGCCGGTGGTCAAGCTGGGCCTTCGCTGGGCTGGGTGATGGGGTGCCAGCCTGCCCCGGGCACCCACACCGGGGAAGAGGAGTCCCAGTCGGTGGGTCACCTCCCGAGAGCCCTTCCCCCAGACTCAGATCCCCCTTCCTGGCCTCCCACGGGGGAACAGGCTCTCTGGGGTCTGGCACAGGGGCACGTCCTTCCATCCCAGGCCCGAGGCCCCTGGCCTCCCTGGGCCCTCGCCGGAGCTTCCCTCGGGCAAGGGGTGCACCCTAGCCAGTAGCAAACACCGGCCTCTTAGCAGACATGTGTTGGCGGCTCTGGGAGGACAGAAGTGGTGGAGGAAAAAATGGGTGCTGAGAGGGGAGGCTTAGAAGAGAGAAGACTCACTTAGGACTGTGTCACTGTCTTCCCTCAGGGACCGGGGGACATATTATCACTCCTGGGGGTGGTGTTCATTTTACTGATGGCTGCTGTCCACACGAGGGCATTGGCACTGGCACGTGAAGTGCGTCCTGCTCCAGGAGCTCAGAGCCGGCTGCCTCTTCAGTCCTCACTGTTCCCCCCCTTCCCAAATGCTTTCTTTCCCAGGTCCTCGGCCACCACCTGTCCCCAGGCCCCTCCTCTCCGTGGGCCCTGCAGCTGTCGCCCCTCCCTGGCCCGGTTTCGCTCCTGCCACTTTTGCTGTGGCGGTCACTGTCTCCTCCGGGGACAGCAATCCTCAGCCCAGCCCTGAAATGGGAGCCCCTCTGGCTGGGCCCCGGGTCCCCCTCCTCTTCCCACTCTCTCCCTGGCTGAGATCACAGCCACCACCCCATGGCTTCGGGGGCCACCAGTGTGCCCGGACCTCCAGGGCCAGTGGTCCCCTGCAGCCCAGGGAGGAGGGGCTGAAATGCCCCTGGAGAGACGTGCACATCCTAACCACCACCACCCCCCCCCCCCCGCACCCTGCACTGGGCTGGGACCGTGTGTGGAAATAGGGCCTTTGCAGATGTAAGTTCAGGATCTTGAGATGGGGAGACGATCCTGGGTTATCTGGGCAGACCCCAGATGTAGTGATAAGTGTCCTTATAAGAGGGAGGCAGAAGGACAGTTGACACACAGACACAGCAGGAGGTCTTGTGAAGACAGAGGCAGAGACTGGAGTGATGCAACCACAAGTCAAGGGACACCTGGAACCACCAGAAGCTGGAAGAGGCCAGGAAGGACCCTCTTCTAGAGTTTTTCGAGGGAGTGCGGCCCTACTGATACACTGATTTTGGACTTGTGGCCTCCAGGAACATGAGAGACTCAATCTCTGTTTGAAGCCGCCCGTGTGGTCCTTTGTTACAGCAGTGGCCCCAGGAAACTCATACCAGCCCTGATCTGGCAGCGGGAGCTGGGGCCCTTCAGTGCTGGAGCTGCCCTGGGCTCTCCGGGGCCACAGTGGCTCTGTGCCACCCCTGGCGACCATGCCCTGCCCCATGTGTCCAGAGTGGAGCCGGCTTTGCCTCTTCTTGAAACTTCTGCCCTCCCAAGACTGGAGCCCAGAGTCAGGAGCCCACGGGGGTGGGGCCCGCGATGGATGAACAACCCCCCAAGTTCTCAGAGTGGGTCCCTCCACCGCGCAGGCCCTTCAAGGAGGGGTTGCCCCTCTAGGTGCCCTGCCTGCGGACGCCTGGCTGGCTGCCCCTCCGACAAGCCCCGACTCGTCTAAACCCAAGCAGTGGATTGAGCTTAGGCTGCAGCTGGGCCCGGCTACATCCAGAAGGCACCTGACCTGCAATAAGCACTTGGAAATGTCCCCCACCCCAGCCCCATGTCACTCAGAGTCAGCTCCTTGGTGGCCTCTCCTTTCACGGCACAGCCCTCCCCGAGCGAGACACTGCCATGACTTTCATTGCCCTGGGTGTGTGTGTGCACGCACGTGTGACGGCCCCAGCTCCCCCTCTGGATCAGACCCCTCCTCTGAGTCGCAACCACACGTCCACAGCTCCCGGCGTGCTCCTGGCCCTCAGGGGGCATTCTTCAGGCCCCAGGGGTGCCACACCCCACGCTGCCCACTCCCTAACTCTCACCCCACGTCCAATCTGCACCCAAGTGCAGGCTCCTACTCAACCCAAGGTCGACTGCACCTGGCCCCTCCCCCATCTTTCCTGCCCCTTTCCTGTGGGGTTACCGAGGCTTTGGGACTGCACACCCCTCCGCCCATGCACCTGCCCGCAGCTCACAGCAGAGCGGCCCAGCCCTCTGCAGCTCTGCCACCTGGGGCCTCCTGGGACCGCAGCTGGGCCCTGAGCTCCGCAGGGAGGAGCCTTGCGTGGAGTATAAGGCAGGCGGGGTAGTGTACACGAGGGACTGTTGGCTGACAGAGATGTTGCCATAGGCTTTTTTCAAAGGCCAGTCAGTCTCAACTTTTGTTTTGTTATTACTATCATCTAATAGTCTGCAACACACTCGATACCAGAGTGAGGCTAAGTGGGCTGTTTGTCTCTTTTTTTTTTTGACTGCACGCGGGCTTTCTCTAGTTGCGGTGAGCGGGGGCTACTCTTCGTTGCGGTGCGCGGGCTTCTCATTGCAGTGGCTTCTCTTGTTGCGGAGCACGGGCTCTAGGCGTGCGGGCTTCAGTAGTTGTTGCACGCGGGCTCAGTAGTTGTGGCTCGTGGGCTCTAGAGCACAGGCTCAGTAGTTGTGGCGCACGGGCTTAGTTGCTCCGCGGCATGTGGGATCTTCCCGGACCAGGGCTCGAACCCGTGTCCCCTGCATGGCAGGCGGATTCTTAACCACTGTGCCACCAGGGAAGTCCCCTAGGGCCGTTTGTCTTTGACCAAGTGCTCTGGGTACGGAGACCTCCTTTCCAACCATGATCCCCAAGCCCTCGTGGGGTGCGGCCTTGTTCACCTCCCTGGCGCCTGCAGTGGGGCCTGAGTGGTCCCCTGGGTCCTCACAGCCACACTCTGGTCTGGCAGAGTGTGGGTCATGCCTGCGTGGCGCTGTCCCCTCTCGTGTGTGGTGACCCGCCGGGCCTACGGGACACCTTCCCTGGGGCCCAGCCACGGGGTTCTTTGTGCCTACCAGCATTATTACAGCGGTCCCACTAGCGTGTCATGGCACTGGTGTCCCACAGTAAGAAGGAAGCAGGGAGGAAAGGAAGGGCAGCAAGCCTAGAGGGAAGACAGAGATCCATGGTGGGCTGAGTTGAACCCACACCACAGGGTCCGGTGCCCAGACCTGCCCGCAGAGAAACAGCCCGAGGGCTCCGTGTTTCTGTCTCCGCCAGGCCCTGTGCCGGCTGCCCCTCCTCCTGCCAGTGAGGGGACTTGACCGAGGCCCTGACTCCTGGACCCCTGCCAGTGCCCTTGCCCTGAGCCTGCCCAGCTCAGCAGAGATTGCCGGGCCATGGAGCACACGGCCCAGAATAGTGCTATGATGCCAACGGGTGACATTCTATCGCTGGGCCACCACAATGAGCGGTGCCTCCCACCCCCAAAAGGAGAAATCCGGGGACGCCGGGTGCCCCAGGACCAGGCCAGGCGGAAGGGCTCTGTGCACGGAGCCAGCGCGTGGCGCCTCTGGGCTCTTTCTCTCCTGGGCTGGCACTCCTGGCAGCCCTGCCTGCTCTATTTTCGTTGGTGGCCCACGCTGCTCAGGGAAGCCCTGGATCCCATTACCTGGGGCAGAGGTGCCTTGTGTAGGATGAGGGAAGAGTGGCCAGGCCATAGCCTGTCTCCTGCTTAGCCCGCTGGGCTTGCCATCCAAGGGGCATTTCTTGGGGGACTGTCCCCCCCTACTCCCTTTCCAGGGCAGACCTATGTCCCCAGGCTTCACGGGCTGCGCCCTGGATCCTCTCTTGGGAGCCGGCACCCGCACGCTGCGACCTGGGCTTGGCTCTGATGGGTGGTCGCTGCGCCGGGAGCCCAGGCCACGCCAGTACAGGCAGGCGCGCACAGCACTGGGCCCTGTCCCCATGAGGCCTGGCCCTCCTGGGAGTGCGCCCCCTGGTGCTGACACAGGTGTGGCACACAGCTCTGACCACAGCCAAAATCCGGTATTGTGCTGAGCCCCCAAACCCCATCAAGACAGGCAGGCAGGGGCCCCTAGGAGTTCCCGGCTCCTGCTCGGTTGGGGGGGGTTTCTGGCCTGGTGCCCTGCAGCCAGCAGCTGCTTGGCAGACACTCCGCTCTGGGAGGGCAGATGCTACCTCAGCCGGCCCTGCTTCAGGAGCCCAGTCTGAGGATAGCTGGGGCAACAGAAGTGACTAGAAGGGGCGGGAAGGGGGCAGCCTGGGGCCTTCTGCCTGATTGCCTAGGGCCTCCTGGTCCAGCCCCGAACCTGGGGGTGCTGAGGACCCTCACTTGAAGGCAGGGAAAGCAGCGAATAGGCAGGCAGCCCAAGGCTCCGACTGGGCACGGAGAGGCGGCACCTGGGAGCCAGTCACAGCGGTCCCTCGTGGCTCCCGTTTCTTTTGGGTCCCCAGTCCACCCCGAGAGGCTGCACACACAGCCGTATTGCACAGTGTTTCTTTAATTGAAAGACAACAACCGATCTCAGAAGCAGCCCCTCCTCAACCTGGGCGTGATCACTCGGAACCCTCACTACCCCAGGGGCTGGAAGGCAACGGGAGGGGAGAGCTAGCCGTTGTAGGGGAAAGGGGGCAGTGAGGAGCGTGATGGGGGCTCTGGCGGGATGCTGGGCCCCTCGCAGGGGACAGACTCTCAGAGTCTGGCTGAGTCCAATGCTCCCCCTGGACTGTGGAGCGCGTGGTTGCAGGATCATCGAGGCTTGGGGGCGAGGCCTGGGTGGGGTGGGGGCAGCTGTCCCCCACCGCAGCCTGCCTGGGTAGGGGCTGGGCAGAAGCCCAGCGAGACAGAGACCAGACCCAGCCCAAGGATGTGAGAGAGGAGAGGGAGGACGAGGGAGGGACAGATGGAGAGACAGAGAGAGATGGAGAGGACTGGTCCAGGGGCCAGTAGAGCAAAGAGGCTGGGATGGATGGCCGTGAACTCACAGAAGGATGGCAGGGGGCATGGGAGGAGAAGGGTAGCAGGCCAGGCCGAGGAGGGATGTGTGCCAGGCAGGTAGGGTGGGCTCAGTGGGGTCCGCTCTCTCCATCCCTGGCCCCTCAGACCCAGGGACCATTTTCCTTGGACTGGAGCCTCAGACAATTCGGTTTTGGGGTGAATGGGAAGAAAGCTTCGTGGGGGCACCTCTGCGTGGTCATGATGGGGGACCAGGGGCAGCTCTGAAGCTAAGGGGCGTGTGATGGGGGCCAGGCCTCACGCCTCACCTGCGCACTTGGGAGCCAGGGCAAGGACGTCGGGCGGCGATGAGGGGGGTTGGGGATCAAGGGTTGGGCTGGGTCGGGTGCAGCTGAGCATTGGCTTCGCTCCCTTGCTTTGCTTCCCCCCTCAGGACATCTGCTGTGCTCCCCAGAGACCCCGCCCGGGCCACCTTGGCGGCTGCCACCGCCTCTACTTTTTGTAGTTGCCAAACTGGATGGCCAGGCGGTCAGTGACGCAGCGGAAGGTGGCTGGTTGCACCTCCCAGTAGGGCACGGGGTTGCCGAAGAGGCTGATGCCATTGTAGTAGGCTCGCTTGACCCCGAAGCCCACCGGGCAGAAGTCATTGACGCCCACCTTGGTGATGTTGTTGGTGTGCAGATAGACCACCTGGGGGCAGAGGGGTGTGGCTCAGGCTCAGGGCAGTGGCCCAGTCGCCCCGACCCCCCTGCCTGAGTGTGTCCTGCCTGGTAGGCCGAGCGGAGGGCAGAACCCGAGGGCTGCTGCCCGCCTCCCGGCTGAGTCCCGCCCCACCGCCTCATGGGCCACTTTTCACTGTGTTGCATCCACGCGTCCCTTTGAGGGCATGGAGGTCATCCTCCCATTGTCTGGAGGAGCAAACTGAGGCTTGGGTATGGCTGTTGGGCGGGTGTTGGCCAGCGTTAAGACACCGTGTGTGACTGGGTGCTGGGATGAGGAGCTCAGGGGGAGTGGGTGTGAGGTGAGGGGTACGTGGGCCACGAATGGTGGGGTGGGACTGTTGATGCGGGAAGGGTGGCACCTTGGGCTCACATAAAGTCCCTGGCCCTCCCTCTGGGTTCCCTGGGCTCTGGGTCTGCCCCCAGGGAAGCAGCCACGTAGTCCAGAGTCCCAGGGGCATGAGAGGAGAGAGCCTCGTCCTTCTCCCGGTCCTCAGGGGCACTTACGCCCGCTCCCCCAGCTCCCCGAAGCCATGCTCTATGGGACAGGAGGGTCAGGGAGTGAGGCCCCAAGGACGGCAGGGAGGCGCTCAGACTGCAGCAGCGCCCTCTAGAGGCGGCAAGGACACGGCCGCTAGAGGGCGCACACGGCCGCTAGAGGGCGCGCTCGGCCTGGCCAGGGGGGCGCTGCCGCTGCAGGTGGGCGGTCCCCACGCAGGGCTCAGGTGGGCTCCGGTGTACACGGCTCTGACTGGCCAGCCCGCGAGAATGGCGGGTCTCCTGGCACGTGTGAATGGGTTGGAAGCAGAGACTGAGGTCCAGAGCAGGGCCGCGTACAGCCAAGTTCATGCATGTGGCTGACAGCCAAGCTGGGGGTAGGGCCCCTGAGAGAACCCCAGGCCAGGCCCTGTATCCCCTCA
The DNA here is from genome assembly GCF_009873245.2 of Balaenoptera musculus. Taxonomy (NCBI): domain Eukaryota; kingdom Metazoa; phylum Chordata; class Mammalia; order Artiodactyla; family Balaenopteridae; genus Balaenoptera; species Balaenoptera musculus. The sequence goes on along the minus strand of NC_045806.1, from coordinate 126,914,232 downwards.
TCAGCGCACCTCCTGCCCTGGGCTGTCCCTGTCTTGCCACAGATCTGTGTACCCCCGTGCCCAGACTGTTCCCTGACCTCGTGGGCCCTGCCGCACCTTTCTGGTGTCTCACCCACCTGAGAGATCTTGAGCTCCAGTACCAACCGGGCCGGCTCCTGCCCCTCCCTCACAACCTCGCTGCGCCCATGCCCCGCCCTCTCTGCCGTCCACGGTGGCATCCCCACTCGACCCTCTTCTTCCTCAGGGCAGGTGATTGGCACTGAGGGAGGGATCCCTGAGACTGCTCCTTTCCAGCAAGGTCCCATTCCACTCTGTACCCAGAGCCCACATGTGCTGGGCCTGAGCAAGGAGGGCCGTGGGCTGGGGAGCTGCCCCCGGGATGTAGGCTGCTCCCCTCCCCCAGTCCTAGAGAACCCAGCACCAGGGGCTTCCCGCTCCCTGGCTCTCACCTGGAGGAGCTTGAGGTCCGGAAGGCCGGCAGGCACCCTGGACAGCTTGTTATTATCCAAATGCAGTTCCCTCAGGGTGGGCAGAAAACTCAGGCTCCCATTCTCAATCATGCGGATCTGGTTGTGGCCCAGGCCCAGCCTGCGAAGGGGTGGATGAGAAAAAGACGGTGTGGTGGGGCCCACAGGCCACATGGACTGTGGACTCAGGCCCCCCCAGCCCCCCAGCCCACCTGTACAGCTTTGAGTAGCGGAGCAGATCCTCCAGCTCGATTGCCTGGATTTTGTTGTGGTCCAGGTGGAGTTCATTCAGGGTCTCGGGGAGGTCTGCCAGGAAAAGAGGATGCTCTGGGCTGAATGCAGGAGGGGAGGCCATGTGTGTGGGCTGATGCTGTGTGTGCGTGTGCGTGTGTGCGTGTGCGTGTGTGCGTGTGCACGCTCCCACGCTTGGTGGAGCAGAGACCCTAGCTCTGCCCCAGGTGGGGAGAGGGGCAGCCAAAGCCCTCCCTGAGTAGGCTGGGTGCCTCCAGATGGCTCCAGGCCCCCCACCTGTGTCCGTGTGTGCTCCGAAGGCCAGGTAGTGCAGGAAGCAAGGGCCGCCTTCCTACCTTTGGGGATGCCGGTGAGCTTGGCCTCAGAGATGCGCAGGTAGTTGAGCTTCAGGCCATCGAAAGCTCCAGGTTCAAAGCCACTGTTCTCCAGGGGGTTCCCACCCATCTCTAGGAGAGAGGCCCCCTCAGCCCTGGAGCCAGACCTGGGCATCTGCCCACACACCCCCAGAGCCTGTCGGCTGCCTGGCTTGGGCTGGCCTAATGGACCCTGCTAATTACCCGCTCCCCCATCTCTGCCTGAAAGCAGTGCCACTAATTTACTAACGCAAATGGACTAAATGCAAACGCCTCGCTGTTCAAGGCCACTAACTCCCAAGGGCACTGGGCCTGGCATCGGCCTTAGGGGGCAGAGGGAGCAGGGAGAAAGGGAGGGGAGACAGAAATCAAGGCCGGACTCCCCTGCCTGCCCAGCCCCTGGCTGGCTGGCTGCACTGGCCCTTTCCCTTCCCTTTCCTTACGGGCCCTGAGTTTCTCTTCACCTTCCCTTGGCAGCTCTGGGGTGTGCTCCTAGACAAGCTTCCAGAAAGTTCCGTGAGGCCCAGCCGGCTGGTTCATGGCTGTCCCGGACAGCCCAGCACCCAGCTGCTCTGGCTGGCAGAGCCCCCCTCCTTGACCCTCCTCCCCCATCCACTGCCACCGCCGGGGAGGGGTGACGACCGCCACTGGCGGGACCTCGCTCACCGATGCAGTTCATGTTGCGCAGCCCACTGAACACGCCCTTGGGCACCTTGCGGATGCGGTTGTCATGGATGCGGAGCTCCACCAGGGAGCTGGGCAGGTTGGGAGGGATCTCCACCAGGTGGTTCTTGGAGATGTAGAGCTTCTGCAGCTTCCGCAGGGGGCTGAAGGCCTTCTCGTGGATCTTGGAGATCTTGTTGTTCACCAGGACCAGGGCCTGAGGCAGCACGCGTGCTGAAGTGAAGGCCCCAGCCCCCCACCTGCCCGCCTTCTCTTCTCCCCCATCCCCTGCCACCTGAGCTAGCGATTCGCGATTAGCAGTTATCAGGACTTTACAGATGTTTGAGCCCCAGCTCAGCCTCCAGGAGATCCGTCTGTGCTCCCGGGCAGAGTGCAGATCGGGGAGCTGGCGCTCAGGCCCAGCAATACCACTGCTGCTTAGCACGGCCTGCCGCTTCTCTGTGTCCCAGTTTCCCCACTTGCACCCTGGCTACAATGAAATCTTTTCTCACTGTGTTGCTGGGAGGAGCCAATAAGATGAAAAGTTTTCAGTCAAAAAGGGAATTGGGCTGAGTGATCCTGTCCTGCACTTATGGCTGCTGACACCTGCACATGTGCCCTGTGACCCTGGGCACTCCCACCATAGCTGCCTCCAGACCTCTCTCAGGACTCCCCAGGTCCCTGGTCCCCTCTCGCACTCCACAAGTACGTGCCCACAGCCATCTGGACCCAACCCCCCGTGCTGCGGGCCTGCCACCTCCTTGCAGCCCCTTGGAAGGGCCAGGGTGGGCTTACATAGAGATGCTGGAGGCCTTTGAAGTCATCCTTTCGGATCTCGGAGATGTCGTTGTTCTGCAGGTCCAGCAGAGTGGTGTCGGGCGAGATCTCTTTGGGCACAGCCTTCAGACCTGGGGGCCGGCACCACTGTCACCGGCGTGAGCCACGGCCATGACCCCAGAGTGGCACGGAGCTCAGGGACTTGCGCACACGCAGACCCGCACGCAGGGGCTCCGCCGCAAGTGGGCCAGCACTAGAGCCGGCAGTTGGAGGGGCTTCTCGCTCCCCGCTTGCTTGCAAGCAGACCAATGGACACCCTCCCACACCGAAACCAGGATTCCCGAGCTGGCTTGGGGTCACCCCCTACCCACTCTCACGCTTCCACGTCCATCCCACTGGACTGACCCAGGTCGGAGCACTGAACGACCCGCAGGTGGCAGTGGCAGCCGAAAGGGCACATGGCGCTGTAGGTGGGCGGGAGGGAGTCCAGGTCTGGGATGCCCGAGGTCGTGTCGGCGCCTGAAGCCTCCTCGTCGTTCAGCATGGGCAGCCCGTCGTCCAGGGTGAAGTCCCAGAAGCCTTTTTGCTCGAAGGGCAGAGCCTGGCTCAGGGCCAGCAGGGCCGCAAGAGGCCACAGGGGCCACATGGTGGGTGTGCCTGCGAGACTGGGGTGAGGAGAGGCCATCAGGAGTGCCCAGCTGGCGCCCACGCCCGTCCTCTGGGCCCTTGCCTGGCTACCGTCCTGAGCCCGGGGGGCTGGGGTTCTGCATGTGTTGGCCTTGTGTCCCTCACCCCTCACCCTTCACCGGTGCAGCCAGACCCTGGGCTGTAGGGGCCGGGAGGAAGGTGTGGGTGGGCAGGAGACCCCAGGCAGGACTTGGCCTCAGTGGGCAACTCCGTGTCTTCCCAGTTGGTGAGTCTGTACCCCTCCAACGCGCTCATGCAAGCATACACACACCCACACACTCACGCAAGCACACACACACCCACTCACGCAAGCACACACACACTCACGCAAACACACACACACACTCACGCAAGCGCGCACACACGCACTCACGCAAACACACACTCACACAAGCACACACACACTCACGCAAGCACACACACGCAAGCACACACACATGCAAACACACACTCACGCAAGCACACACACATGCAAACACAGACACACTCATGCAAGCACACACACTCACGCAAACACACACACGCAAGCACACACACACACTCACGCAAGCGCGCACACACTCACGCAAGCACACACACACACTCATGCTAGCGCACACACACTCATGCAAACACACACACACTCACGCAAGCACACAGACACACTCACGCAAGCACACACACACTCACGCAAGTGCACAAACACACTCACGCAAGCATACACACACACTCATGCAAACACACACACACTCACGCAAGCGCACACACACTCACGCAAGCATACACACACACTCACGCAAGCACACACACACACACACACACACACACACGCACAAGCCACTGAGCCAGCCGCAGCCTTCCTGGGGGGTCAGCGAGGCTAGTGGAGGAGGCGGAGAGGGAAACCCAGCCATTTGCCCCCCACAGGCTTTGAGGAATTCAGATTTAAAGAAACCACTGTGGCCCGGGCCAATCCCACATGCTCAGGACAGCGTGGGCGCGCTCTGGGTTGACTTAGGTGACCACAAGTCGCTTCCTTTCCTGCCTGAGCCCCCCTTGCAGCACACCCACATTTTTCTAAGAGAGTCAAGAGGCCAAGGCACCAGGATGGGCACGTTGGGCAGAAAGCTGGGCCAGCGCTGGAGGGAAGGCGGAGGAGAGGGGCATTCTCACAGGCCATGTGTGGAATCCTGGAGATGGAGGGGGTGTCCCTCGCCCCCCCGCCTCCGCTCCCCTGGGCCTTGGCTTCCTCCCCTGGCCGTGAGCCTTCCCCTGGCCTCCCGCATCTGCTCCCACCCTTACTTCTGCCGCGGCCCGGCCCCCTGGCGAGGCCACCGGAGGGGAGCAGCCTGCTGCCAGGGTGGCGGGCAGGTTCAGCTTGTCCAGAGGCTCCTCTGCTGAAAGACAGTGTCCAGGAGGAGGCTGGAGCCCCTGCCTCTCCTACCACCCCCAACTACCCGCTTTCCTGGGAAAGCCCCAGCCTCATTTTCCCGTGTTAAAGAGGAATAAGTGCGCCCGCCCTGCTTGTCTCCCAGGTGCGGGGTGTCTGGGGTTGCCCCAGGTGCAGACGTGAACCAGCCCCGCCCCAGGGAGGCCCTCACTTGGGGCCCATCTTGGCCAGGGGAAGGGCTGTTCGGGGCTTCAGTGGGGCTGGGTGAGCCCCCCGAGCCTGATGGCCGGCTGCAAAGGGGGAAGGAGGCCCCCGGCAGGCCCGGTCGACGTGGGGCTGGGCTGGCTGCCGCAGTGGGCACTGCTGCCCTGGAGTCCTCCCACCAGCAGGCGGGGGTTGGGGGCTGCGGCCACCTCCAGACGTGGGCGCAGCAGCTCTGCACCTCAGGTTCCCATTGATCCCCATCTTGCCGCCCCCTCTCGCACTCCTCAGGCCCCCCGCTGAGCTGGTCACGTGGCCTGTCCTGGCTCCCACCATCCTGAGGACGGAGCTGCAGCTGCCAGCGTGAGGGGGCCCGGGATGCTGTGCCCCAGAGCGCCACCAGCGGGCCCCAGTGACGGGCTCAGAAAAGCTGCCTGCCTGCCCCGGTCACACATCAAAGTGAGGGTCCCTCATGCTGGGGCAGCGCCCAGCCTCCCTGCCTCCTTCAAGCCTTGAGAGCCCGTGATCACACTCCAGGTCCCGCCAGCCCCAGGCTGGCCCAGTAGGACCTGGGGAGCCCCCAGAGGGCCTCGGCGAAGAGTTGGGAGAAGGCCCTGGGCTTGCCTACCTGGACCACGAGTCCCTCCTTCTTCACACGAGTTTGCAAACCCCAGGGCAAAGCAGGGTGGGCCTAGGCCTCCCAGGCTTGCCGCTGCTGTGCAGGGCCCCTGCCCAGGGGCTGCTGGACACCCGGGGCTGGGCGGAGGAAGAGCAGTGGAGAGAACAGGAAGGATGAAGGCAGGAGGGCGAGATGCAGCGGGAGAGGGACTGCTTCCCCCCTGCCTGGCGCTCCTGCCAAAGCCACTACCTCACGGGGGGCGGTGAGTCAGGGCTGGAACGCCCGGCAGGATCCTTGGGAGGCTCTGGGATCCCCCGTCCACCTGGTCTGGCCAGGCCCGGGGGAGGCTTCGGGGAGCGGTGCGCGCAGACAGGCCTCTTCCAGCCTGGTGGGACCGGGAAGGTCTGGGGGCCTCCACCCGCATCTGGCCCCTCCACCGCGGGAGAGGATGGACAGGCGCTGGGAAGGCCAACCAGGGCAGGACTAGCCACTGGGGCCCCAAGAGGGCTCACGGGACCCTCCCTGGGGGGACGGAGGCTCCGAGCCGCCGTGCCTGATATCCTGATGTTGCTGCATCTGGGGCCCCACAAAGAGGCAGAGAGGGGAAGGGCCGGCTGCAGTGCAGGCTCACTCTCAGGGGGAGGGAGGCTGAGGGCTTGGAGGCCCTACCCCAGGGCCCCGTGACAGAGCACAGGGCAAGGTTTGGCTGGTTTTACCCGGCTCCTGGCTGGGCCCAGGCCGTGGGCAGGCTGGCGCGCTTTCCGGCACAGCCCTCCTTTCCCCGCGGAGAGCTGGCAGGAGACTCAGCGGCCAGAACTGTGCAGAGCGGAGGGGGCCGGCTGGACACCAAGCCCGCGGGAGGCCGCAAGAGACCCCCCCATCCCGCTCCCCCGCGAGCGCCAGAAGGAGCTGGGGAGGGGCCTGGAGGGGGCGCCCGGGAGGAAGGCACCACTTTATGGAGGAGAAAACGGAGGCCTAGAGAGAGGAGCCAACGTTCCCCAAGTCACTCAGCCTGAGACTTGGAGCCCCGCTCAGGCGACTCCAGGCCCCGGGCTTTCAGGCCTTGGCCGGGGAGCTCCACACACGGCCCGGGGGTGATGGAGTTCTCTGGCCTGGCCGGCTGAGTGTGGGCAGTGCACAGAGGCTGGGGGAGGAAGCCGAGCTGCAGGGCTGCCTCCCCCCACCTCACACCAGGTCCCCCCCACACACACACGTGCAGGAGGCCGGTGGGCCCTCAGCCCCGGAAGCGGGAGCCCCCCACGGACAGATACTGTGAGACCCACGGCAAGTCCCGCCAGCCCCCACTCCCCACACTACCCAGGCCTCTGGGCCTCCTGGGTGTGTCTCCAAGGACTTCAGGCAGCCTCGAGGCCCATCAGAGTGTTCTCTGAGCTGGATGGGCCCCTCCTCCTCCTCAGAGCAAAGGAAAGAAACGGTGATGGCGGTGAGGCCTCAGGCCGCGCGCCCACAGGTTGGAGTGAGGGCCGCCCACCCAATAGGGCTCTCCTTGTCTGGCCCTCTGAAAGCCAGCGCAGTCCTCCAACTGGGACTGCTCCAGGTCACAGCCAAACAAGACACACTGGCAGCCCCTGAGAACACGGAGGGGCCGTGCCAGGCATTCAGGCCAGGCCAAGGGCGGCGGGAGCGGGCCTGAGGTCTGGCAGGCGCTGGGAGCTCGCCTGCAGATGTGCGGCCCGCAGCTGCCAAGTCGCAGATGCCGGACGCCTGACGCTGTCCCGCAGCCTCGACCCGGGTGTCTGGCCCCTCTGAGCAGCCCGACCTGAACCCGGACGCGCGTGCCACCTTCCACCTCGCCCCGCGGGTCCCGGGACTGCGGGCCGCCCTTCCCCCCTCCCCTCTGTCCACCAAAGCCTTTGAGGCCCAGCCTCTACTAGCAGGCCAGAGGCAGGGGCGCTGCCCAGAGCTCTGCTCCGCAAGCCGACACCCGGGCCCTGAGAGAGGGGACGTGCACCATCCGTGGGTCTCCTGAGGCTTACGCGTGTGCGTGCGTGTCGGGGCGACTGTGTGTGGGGTCGTGGCCGCAGCGGGTGGGGGGGGCCCTGAGCCCCGCCCCATCGGTGTCTGCACGCCTTCCAGCCACGAGGGGGGCAGACATCCAGGCGTGGCTGGCCAGGGCGCTCCTCCCTGCTGGGGTCTTGGCGCTGCTGAGGTGACTGGACAGAACTGGGTCCTGTGCCCCTGCAGCCTTCAGGGACAGACTTGACCTGGATGTGGGTGTCGGAGGCCAACAGGGAGCCAGCCCGTCTGCTGCAGAGCGCTGGCGCCGGGGAGGCGGCTAGGTGGCCGGTGCTGACCAGGCCGGACGTCTCTCCCCACGGCCCTGAGGACAGCCATCCCTTCCGCCCCCAACCTGCTGGGAAACCTCTGGAAGGCAGGCGGTCCCAGTGCTGGCCTTCTGCCGTGCCAGAGTCAGGCGGCAGATGAGCCAGGTCAGCTGGGGGTCCTGGGCTGCTGGGTGCCCTTCCTCCCCGCCAAGGCTCGCTGCAGAAACCCTGAGGGAGGGGGAGGGTGTCCTATCCCTTCCCGGGGCGGGACAGGGCACTCAAGTGATTTCTTAGCACAGCCCTCCTGAGGACCAGCAGGAAGTGCCATTTCTACCAGTGGATGAATGGGTGAACTGAGGCTCAGAGTCTGCCCGAAACTCTTGCCCAAGGCCACACTGTGAGGAAATGGTAGAGGGGGCACACGTGCCTTGCCCCACCCTCTGCCCCCGCAGACTTTGCTGCAGACCCCAAAGTCACAGAATCCCAAGCTCCCTGGGTTGCACAGGCGGCCGAACCAGCCCCTGGTCCCTGGAGAAGACTCCTTGCATCTCCCTCACTCTGGCTGGGAGGTGACACTGATGGAAAGCAGGGCCCTGCCCTGTGGGTCCTGCGCCCCCTGGCTTGCATCACGAATCCTCTAGAAACGTGGCGTCTCTCTCTGACCGCCACCATCCATAGCTCCCCTCAGCCCGCGGGGCCAGATGCCTCTCCTCGGCCCCAGTGCACCCATCAGGCCAGCCCCAGCCCCTCTGCCTCCGCCTCCAGCTGCAGGGCAGTGGCCTGGAAAAGCTATCATCCCAGCCTGGCCCGGGAGGTTCCCCCAAGCATTTTAGGTCCCAGCAGGTGCCAGACCCCACAGCGAGATGCTCTCAGCCTGGCTCCCAGAGCCCAAGGTCCTGTCTGCCTTGCTCCCTCACTGAACCAGGGACTCTGGCTGGGGTGGACGTAGCCCCCTGCAGCTAGCCTAGGAGGTCGCCAGACCTGTCACCTTCAGCCCCTCCCAGGGCTCCTGGGGTCGCACCCCTGTGCAGTAAGGCCCACAGGACCACAATCGAGGCCAAGCTAGAACTCGGATTGTGCGAGGATGGAAGGGGCGCTCACCTCCCAAACTTCCCCTGTCTCCAGGGACAGGGCTGCCAGAGCCAGACTCTGTCTGCCCTCCGCCCCTGTCCTTCAGGTCCTAGTTTTGTTCCCCAAATCCCCGATCCCATGGCCACTCGGGTCTCTGACTGCTGTGTCCCTCTTGGCCATCTGACCCACCCAGAGGCAGCTGGTGGGGGAGGAGCAGGGGCCGGTTCAGAGTCGCATGGAGCCTGGGACCTCTCCCAGCCCGCTGCCCCTTGTCCTGCAGCTCAGCTCCAGGCTGGGGTTTCTGCTGAGTTTGGCCTTCAGATGCCGTGGATCAGGACAGCTGGCTGTGAGGAGGCCGGGTAGAGCCCCAGTCCCCCAGACCTGAAGGGTGTGTCGCCATGGGGAGGGGCAGGCGTGAGTCGTCTGAGTCCCTGGCACCTTCACTGGGCTTGGGAATGTCAGCGATGCCAGCCTGCCGGTGAGCGCGAGCTGGGCTGCTCTGCGGACTGCTATGGGGGCCGAGAAGCCTCTGGAGGAGCTGAGGCTGGGGGGGCCTGGGCAAGTGGGCAGCTCCCATAGGCACCCAGGAGCTGCCCCACCCCAGAGTAGAGGGGGTGGGGGACAAGCCAAAGGGAGTCCCAGAGGGCGTGAAGGAAGCCCGGGGGACCCTGGGGCTGGGGACTCCAGGCGAGGGGAGGGCTTTCACCCCAGAACCTTCCATCTGGAAGGTGGGGAGATGAAGCACAGCCCCAGGGAACACTGGGAAAGCTGGTTCTGGAAGCCTGGAGAAGGGCCTGGCTCTAGGGCTACCAGTTAGCCTCTGGCCTGGGGCAGGACTGAGCAGACGCCCTCTCCATCCTCCCAGGGCAGTCCCCTCTGCCTCTGCCCGCACCGGCTTCCTCGAAGATAGGATTCACAGAAAAGCTTTCGTGGGTGATCAGGTGTGGGCCCCAGTATGTGAGCAGAGGGGACAGAGGGGGCGGGAGGAACACTGAGTGCCCTGGGCACCAGCCGGCAGGACAGGAGGGGGCAGAGCTGGCAGGACCCGGGTGTGCCTGCCTCCAGAAGGGGCCCATGCTCACCCCCACCCCACGCTCACAGCAGGGCGCCCCAGGAGAGCCACCATCACCCTCCAGCCTCAGGATCTGAGCTAAGCCCTTGGGCTGGTGTGTCCCCTCCCACCAGCAGGGCCGACAGGCACGGGGAGGAGTGGACAGCTCAGGGCAGCGACCAAGCTCTCCAACCCTGGGGAGGAACTTTCTAACAACCCAGGGTGTTGGCAGGGAAGGAGAGGGGCTCCAGACGTGCCACGGAAAGCGGCCTAGCAGGTGGGGCTCTGGAGGCCCGGGGCCGGGGCTGGGGCCGTGCCCGGAGGCGAGCCAGACAGCGCCGGGCCCCACTGGGAGTCTGGGAGCTGCGCTGCCGCCCGCAGCTCACGTGCTCCAAGGGTGGCCCTGGGGGCCGGCCACAGCCTCAGGCTGCATTCCCAGGCGGCCAAGGACAAGTGACCGCTGGGACAGGCCTGTCTCCTTGGGGCTTCTCCAGGGAGTGGCGGAGGGCTGGTGGTGGGTGGGCCTGGGAAGAGGCTCATGACAGATCCTTCCTCTGGGACTCGATGCCGCCAGTGCTGGAAGGGACACTCTGTGGCCCTGAGTGACTAAGGAATGTTGCTAAAGAAAGGAAACGCTTTCTTGTCTTACGAACACCCCCTCTCTTCCGGTCCTTCCCCATTCACGCTCCTCTGATGGGCCAGGGCCACTGATGGGATTGGGGAGAAATTGGGGCCAACGCTTGCATGTCACCCTGCATGACGGTCAGAGGGCCAGCACCCCACATTTCTGGGCCCCTAAAATGAGCTGGTACAGAACTGCCACCAGACCCATTGGTGAAGGGGCTGGGCCTCGGACTCCCCATCGACATAGTGGGGCCCCTGGTCCCTGCTCCAGGGCAGGGCATAAAAGCGGTAGGATGGTTAACGCCCTCTGTGACCCGGGTCCTGGGACGTGAAGGTGGGCCGGTCGGTGGGCCAGCCGGGGTGGCCGGGGCAGCACTCAGCTGCTCGCTGCCTCGCCATGGGGGCCCTCCCTGCTCCCAGCCTTCTTCCCACTGCCCAGTCTTGGCGGCTTGGAGACAGTACTATGGCTTCCTTTCGATGCACGCACAGAGAACTGCCCTCAGAGGCTCACCCACGCTGGCCCACGGCAGCCGGACACCGCAGGTCCCACAGAAAGGCGCCTCTGCCGAACCACCAGCCTCCCCAGGGTCTGGATGGCGGTGGTGGCCATGCGCTCTCCCTCTTCACAATCCCGCAGCCCTGGATGCGTATTCCTGGGAACCTTCCTTGCTGGCACTGAGGGGGGCCTGAGCTTCTCCAGCTTGTCTCAATCTCAGTCAGTCCCTACCTTGTGGAGAGCTGGCCGGCCAGGGAGGGGTGAGGGCACAGAAGCAGGAGCCCCCAGAGGGCAGGACTGGCCACCGAATCGGCAACCTGAGTGGCCCTTACGAAGACTTCAACTGCCTGAGAACAGTTTCCCTGGCCTGAGCGAGGTCTGCCCCGCCCGCCCCACCCAGCACCCTGCCCTGGAGGACCCTGGGCCTCCCACTCCACTCAGCGGAGCCAACTCGGGAAGCTCTCACCAACCAGTGCCCAGGCCCCAGCCCCGCCCCGCCCATGGAGCAGCGAGGTGGTGTTCCCATCCCCCAGCCTTCCAGGATACTCAGTGGCACACCCAGAGAGCTCCGTTCTCCCTTGTTCCTCTCCTGGGCCCCTCGGCAGTTCCCTCAGCATGCCAGCCATCCTGAGAGCCTGAGGGGCAGGGCCAGTGGGCCTGCCGCCTCTCACTCCAATCCCCACGCACTGCACTTGACCATAGCTATCATCGTCAACATGCAAGTGACTTTAAGGGCTCCCTGGGTGCTATGGGGTCAATAGCCGGGGTTTGTCAGTCAGGAGCTCTGAGTCCTGGCCCCAGTTCTGCCCCTGACTGCCTGTGCCACTGTGGGCAGGTTCCTGCCCCTCTCTGGGCCTCAGGTGCCCCCTCTGTACAATGGATGGGGTGGGAGTGGGACCAGCAGGGGCCACGCCTCCCCTCCCAAACGGCTCTGGAGGGCAACCTTGTAGCTACACTTTATTTCAGAACTGGAGCTCTCTCTCCATTCCTGAGATGCCCCCAGGCACCAGTGGGGGGCTGCCTTTGGGGGACGGAGCATTAGCCTGGGAGCTCTGGAACCTCACCCCTTCCTAAAGGTGCCCATCCTGGGATGATGGTGTCCTCACATCTACCCATGGTCCCCAGAAGCCCTCCGGGGCCCCAGGCCAAGCCTGCCTGGCTAACACAGCACAGTTGCCTGAGTTTCCCTCTGCACTCCCCTTTGGAACCTCAATCCAAGGGGGATCTGGGGACAGAGGGGACTGAGCTGCCCAGGCAGCCCCACCCAGGGACACCCCCCCCCCACCCAGGACTCTGTGGACCCACACCTCGCCCAGGAGGAGGTGGAGGCACGGCATTAGCCTGCGGGTAAGCAAGGAATATCTGGGCAGGGTGCCTGGGGTGTGCCTGGGAAACCAAGTCTCTGAGCCCACGCCGTGGACTAGCCCCAGGCAGTGGGGGCCGCTCCCCAGTGACGAGCTTGGGCGGGCGCCCAGAGGTCCTCCTAACCAGGGCCAAGTGCAAAGTGCACCCGGGACTTGCAGCGAGCTAAGGGGGCCATTGGCAGAGCCAGGGTGCCAGCCGCCCAGCCATGCCTGGGTGATGCTCTGGGGTGGCAGCCAGGGGGAAGAACCCCGAGGGGGAGGCAGAGAGCGCAGATGTGGGCAGAGCTGAGCAAGGTCAGAGGCGTGAGGCAAGGGGATGTAGAAGGCGCCTGGAGGACAGAAGGGAGAAGAGGCAGAAACGGGACAAGGACCCAGGGGGCCGCAGGGTGGCGACGAAGGGGCGCGGACCAGGAGCCTGCAGTGGGAATCCACAGGCAGCCTAGGGGCGGAGAGGGCGGGGAGGGGGCAGCGGGGGAACTGGAGGAGGGGCGAGGAGGGCGAGCGTGGGGTTGGCAGGGTAGGGGGCGTCTCGAGGACGGTGAGGGGGCAGCGGACCCGGGGGCGAGACAGTGAGAGCAGCTCAGGGCCAGCGTAGGAACAGCGGGGACACTACGGGGCTTGTGGAGGTGGGGGACCCTACCTGAGGAGGGGAAGCGGCGGGCACAGGCTGGCTGGTTGGCAGTCTTGAGGGTCGGGCAGTCCGTGCGTCTGTCGGTCCGTCGGGTCGTCGGAGAGCAGCTGCTCGCTCCTGGGCAGTTCGTGGAGAGAGGGAGACAGAGGCGGTGGCGGGAGGGAGGCTAAAGGCTGGGCGGGCGTGCCGACGACGCCGGGAGGGGACGGCGGGGAGGGGGCGGGGAGGGAGGAAAGGAGGGAGGGGGCTGGTGGGGTGGAGAGGGAGGGAGGGAGGGAGGGAGGGAGGGAGGGAGGGGGCAGGCTTCCCGGCCCCCCTGGCAGCTTCAAAGGCAGTAATTTGCTTGTAGACAGCTGGGCTAGCTGCACCCCTCCCCCTTGCGCCCCCCAGCACTCCCCCCACCCTGGGGCACACAGTGAAGGGACACACAGGCTAACTCACACAAGGACCCTTGGCGTCTCTGGGCAGGCGCAGCCTCAAAGATTCAAACTTTCCACTGTCCAGATGGGGACCCTGAGGCCCAGAGAGGGGCGGGAGCCGGCTTGCGGGCGTTAGGCCGGGCAGAGGAGGGCGAGAGGGCAGAAACGGAAGGCAGACAAGGGGGAGGTGGCCTCTGGTTGCTAGTCCAGTGAGGGGGCCCCGGAATTTGGTCCTGAGCCTTCCCAGAACTTGTGGCAGCCTCAGCCTGGAAAGGGATCAGGGTGGCAGCTGTTGTGGATTTCTGGAAGGGCTTGATCTAGGTTCCCGGGCACTCCAGGCGCCCCACCTCCCAGCCCACTCCAGCCTTTTTTCCCTAAAAAAGAGGAAGCGGTCCTGTCTGTGTGATCTCAGGATGGGACTCAGCTGGGGGCTGGCAGGAGGCAGCACAGACACTGGGGGTCCTCCCCAGCTTGCCTGCCCCGAGCTGAGGCTCAGAGAAGCTGATTCAGAGAGGAGGAGCCCAGCGAGTCATCCTTCTTGCTCCATCTGAGCAGGTCCCCTAGGGTGCAATAACCGCTCTGAGGGTGGTCACTTCCTCGGGGCTGAGCCCTGTGCTGGCCACTTACAGGGGTAACTGGGTCAGCCCACCAGGCGTCCCAGGAAGAGGCCGTCATCAGCCATGACATCCACGCCATCACTGGAAACTCAGCCACTGCCTGAGGGCCCAGATGAGCCCAGGGCCGTAGCACGACACCTCCTTCCTGTTGGGTGGGGTCCCATTCCTCCCCCGGCCCGTGTACCCAGCCTCGGTCATGGGGAGACTCCTCCAAGAGCAGTTTTGGGGAGACAAACGTGAGGGTTTAGACGGGGCGAGAAACTGAGGCAGGGAGCGACACTGAGATCTGCAAAGGAGAATAGGGAGGAAACGAAGGCAGGCAACACAAGACAGGACAGAACTCCACTGAGAGGAAAAGAAAAATGCATAAAGAGAAAAAGCTCAACAGGGCAGAGGCCGAGGGCAGGCCAGGGAGAGGCGGGGCCACTGAAAGGAGAACAGGGCTGAGGCCTGAGGGTCCCGTCCAGCCGGCCAGCTGTTGTTTAGTCTTTTGGTGCTCAGCTTCAGGCCGTCAGGCAGGTAAGGATCTAGAAAGTTCTGCCAGGGGAAGTGGCTGGGTCCAGACCCCTTTTCTGTTCACCAGCATCAGTTCAGGGACCCCTGGTCAGACCTGGGACACAATGGTGGCCTGACCAAGCTGTGGTGCCTGCCTGCAAGAAGCTTCCAGGCTGGGTCACGGAAAAGGGAGAAGCAAGAAAAGCAGGGCCAGGTCGGGAGCTCCGACTCCTTCTTGTTTTCCTGGGTGAGGTAGTTACAAATGGTTGCGAGCAGGAGACTGGAGAGAGCACGTGCCCTTCCAGACACGGGGAGTCGGTTTTGCTTGTCTGTTTGTTTGTTTTTTACTGTTTATTGGCGACATATTCAAACATCTCTGGATCGCCCCACTGAGCTTCAGCACCCCCGTCGCAGCTGGGGAGGAGGAGAAAGAGGGTCCAAACCACGTATAAAACATTGTGGTCCACGAAGGAAGTTAGTTGAAAAAGACCACATATTGCATGATTCTGCATGAAATGTCTAGAACAGGCAAACCTACAGGGACAAAAAGTAGATTCGTGGTTTCTCAGGGCCAGGGAGGATGGTGGTGGATAGAGCGGTGACAGCTAAAGGTATGAGTTTTCTTTTGGACGTGATGAAAATGTGCTAAAATTGACTATGATGATGTATCATAGCCAATATAGTAAATAAAAACCATTGAACTGTACACATTAAATAGGTGAATTGTATGGTATGTAAATTTTATCTCCATAAAGC
The DNA here is from genome assembly GCF_009873245.2 of Balaenoptera musculus. Classification (NCBI taxonomy): domain Eukaryota; kingdom Metazoa; phylum Chordata; class Mammalia; order Artiodactyla; family Balaenopteridae; genus Balaenoptera; species Balaenoptera musculus. The sequence goes on along the minus strand of NC_045806.1, from coordinate 126,899,038 downwards.
TGTTTAAAAATCTTTCAAATGAAAAAAAATGGGCACAAGGCATGCCCGTTGCCCAGGGAGCCAAGTCGCTTACTGAGTAAGGTTCCCTCTGTGAGGAGGGGACTGGGGCACGCCAGGGCCACACAGCACCAGAGGCTCAGGAAGGCTTCCTCGAGGAGATGACTTAGAGCAGACAAGTAGGGAAGAGGGACGTTGCTGGTGGAAGGCAGAGCCCAGGGCCAGGTGTGGAGGGCGTGTGGAGCAGGGACGCAATGAGGTGGGAAGGCCGAGTGGTGGGCCGGGCACGCTCCTGGAGGGAGGAACTTGGGGGCGGTGGTGAGGTGACACCCTGAGTCTTGGAGCTCTTTCCCGCAGTTGGAGGGTGCGTCTGGGGCGATATGTCCGTAAATACTGTTCTTGCGCCTGGAAGGCTCTTGTGTCTGTGGTTTGCAGTCTGCAATAAGCCATAACTGCACACCCGGCCCAAGGCCCACTGAGTCACTGGGCCTGGCCCTCTAATTTGGGGGCCACTCCTAGACCAGCCTGCCGGCACCTCAGTCCTGGGCCTCCCCCTCCCCTCCCTCTCCGCAGGCCTCAGCTCTCTCTGTGGCCGCGGTGCGGGAACAACCTGGACGCCAGCTTGAGCGGCGCTGAGAACAGCATGTCCCTGCTGGCCAGCAGAGCCGCAGCCTCCTGCCCTCTGGCCTTTCAGGGCTGCGAGGAGGCAGCAGGAGGCAGGGGAGGGCAGGCGTGGGGGGCAAGGCAGGAAGGAAGAGCAGGCATTTCCTGAGGCCCCCGGGCCCCTGGAGGAGGCCGGTGCACAGCTGTCTTAGCTCCACGAGAACCAGTGGCAGACAGGGCTGGCCGAGGGATTAGAGGTGGGGCCGGGGGAGGCGGGGGTGACCAGCGCCCTCTCCCAGCATGCCCTGCACCTCTGGGACACCGCTGGGCAGGCCCCCAAAGCCCCAGCCTGGACACTTCCCCCCAGGGACTTCGGAGGGCTGGGTGATCCTGCCGGCACCAGCCCGCCCCTCAGCCAAGAAACCCCAGCAGGCCCCTTGGCAGAAGACCCCTCTGCCAGAAGGAGCGAAGAACGCAGCCCTCTTGAGCCGAGAAGCAGCCTGGTGGCCGGCTCAGGCTTCCCGGGAAAGCGTCCTGCCCCGGGCCCCCGCCCCTGCCCCTGCCCGGTCCTCAGGCCACACCGCTGTGTCCCGGCACAGAGCAGGCAGCCCTCACCTAGGCCTTGTTGGGTCATTGCTGCCCCAGCCCGGAGCCCCAGAGCCCAGGGCAGGTGCTCAGAGGGAGTGGGGCAGGGGTGCGGGCAGGCAGAAGGCAGCGGTGGTGGGGAGAGAAACGTGCAGGGCGGAAGGGGGCTGAGGGGGGGGCGGCAGGGCTGGTGAGCAGCTGTGGGTCCACCCCAGGCAGGGCCATCTAAGCCTGTTGCCATCCTGTAGGCCTGCGTGTGGAGAAGGACCCGGAGTCAGCTGCAGCCCGTCCCCCTGGCTTGCAGCTGTTGGTGCCCTGGCTTCAAAGCAAGAAGGGGAGGCCCAGGACAGAAGCAGGGCACCCAGAGGGCAGGTCTCAAGCCTCTGATCCCCTGTGGGCACGAAACCCTGCCTTTGATGCGGGTCCCTGAAGGGCAGAGCCTGGGAGCCTGGGAGGTGGCCCAGTGGGCAGGGCTTCCAGAGGCTCAGAGGGAGCCCCTATAGAGGTGGCAGCAGCTGACAGAGATCCCCCCACCCTGAGCTCCAGCCCACCCAGCTGCTCGGCCCATGAGTTTCTGGGGCCGAGAAAGAGCTGCCCGACCCTGACCTTCAGGGTCCCTCTGCCAGCCCCCTTCCAGGGCCTCCCTGGCCTCCCTGCCCTGCTATGTCTGGCTGGTGCCCTGCTCGCTCCCCTCTGCCTCCGCTCATCACTCCCCTTGTCTGTTTTGGGCTCCCCACTCCTTTCTCAGGTCTCCCCTCTGCATCGTCTGTCCCTTCCCCGGGCACTGAGTCAATCAGCCTCAGCTTCCGCTGGTGCCCCTCACCCTCCTGGAGCACCCCAGATGGGGCGCAGGGAGGAGTTCCGGGAGGAGGCGGCTCTGCAGTGGCGCCCTGGGGCTGCCTTCCACCCCTCCCTGGAGTGCTCCCACAGGGCTCTTGCACGGCCAGCCCAGAGCAAGGCATTGCCCACAGGAACCCCTTCCGCCTCCAGGACCGATTTCCAGGCAGGGACACATCACACACATACATCAAGGTCACTTCTTGAGCATGCCACCCTGCCTAGAACTCAGCTGAGATCCTGGAGAGGGCCCTCGAGGCTCCTAGGCGCTGCAGCCTCTGAACCCAAGCTGGCACCCCCGAATTCACGGCCTGCTGGTTTCATCCATCCCCAATCTCTGCACCCTCAGGGGCTGGGCAGGGGCAGGGCAGCGGCTAGGCCCACAGTCACTAGGGGGCTGCCCCTCCCACCTCACTGCTTCCTTGAGGCCAGAGTCATGACATCCTGGAGCCCCAAGGGGCAGCAGGTGTAACTTGTGCTCAGGGGACCCTCTGGATGCAGGGGGCCACTCTGGACGAGGATCATGTTAACGGGCTTAAGAGGGAGCCGAACGGCTGCGGAGCAGGCGAGCCTCCGCTCTCTGGAAGTTTACCAGCGCTGATGGCCGAGGCGTGGCTGGTGAAAGCTGGCACTCTCTATGCCAGAGCTTTTTTTGACCTTCCCCTGAGGACATAATCACACAGCGGCTCTCTGTCCCGGGCCGCCAGGGCTGTAATTTCAGGGCTCGAAGGGGGCTCCGTGGAGCCCCGGCCTGTGTCTAGCTATCTTTAGAGAGGCACGCTCTGGGTGTGGCCAGACGAGGGAAGCTGGACCAGGGGCCGTGCCACAGGGAGGCATCTGTGGGCCTCCTGCGAAGCCAGCAGGACACAGGGACGCCATGAAGCGCAGGGCCCCGTGGTCTTCCCCTGGGGGAGGCTGGCCCCCAGCAGCAGGGCCAGGAGGCTCCGGTGGGGGCTACGAGGGGGAGCAGGTGCAGGGCGGGGGGGCCAGGCAGTTTCTGGACTGGCCCCGCATGCCCGTCACGGTGGCACTGCTCTCAGAGAGGGGGCCGGGTGGAGGTCCGGGCCCGGAGTGCATCCTTTGCCTTCCTCGCTCTCTTCCGCTCCTCCCTGGGCTTGTTTCTCCTGGAGGCCACGACGTGGGGTATGAGGCAGGAGGAAGGCTTGGAACCGGCTGTGCAGGGAGCCTCTCGAAGGCGTGGGCGGCGGGCCCTTGGGTAGGAGCGCTGGGGTCAAGGAGGAGGAGGAGGCGGGCTGGAGAAGAATTCGGTGGAGGTCAATGGACGGGACACTGGGATTGTGGCCGGGAGGGGCCCGAGGTCCCTGGGGGGAGTGGCCCAAGGTCCCTGTCCCCATTCTCTGCTCCTCGGTGACCCGCTCCTGGGTCCCACTGTCCCCGAGGACCTCCGTCTTGGTCCAGGGACTGATGAATGCCTCGCTTTTTGCCTTTGCTTTTTGCCACCTGAACCTAGTCACCCCTACCCTGTTGTCACCACCATCACAACGATCACCACGAGGAACCCTTCGTCCTCCACCAGGACCAGTCTCGGCTGCACCGCACTTTCTCCCCTGGCTGGGGGTCTGTCCGGGGATGTCACTGGCTGCACTGCTGACCAGCCCCCACCCCGGGGCACGCCATGCTGCCACCGCCACCTCCCCGCTAGGACTGGAGGCCCTGGCCTCCAGCTGCTGGCGCCCCCGGCCCTCTTGAGGAGTTGTCTGCCCACCTGCCAGCAGCTCCAAGGGCCCAGAGCTCCCCATCTGCAGTGGAATTAACCCAGAGGGCCTGCTCAGTAGGGAAGTGCGAGCAGCTGGGGGTGGGGTCGCCCAGCCTGAACTTCCTGTGCCTCCTGGCGGGGGCCTGACCTCTGAGTGCAGGGAGGGGGCTGGGGGCTGACTGCCCTGGAGCAGGGGGGCCGGGGCCAGGCAGCCAGACTGGGGAGGAGGGGTCGTGAGAGCTGGGAAAGCAGCGGGCCCTCCCCGTCAGGGCCAGCGCCTCAAGGGCTGCTGACCTCTGACCCAGTCCAAACAGGAAGTGCCATATCTGTGGGCCCAGGCCCCGGAGGAGAAGGAATGCAGCGATGAGTCCAAAGCAAACACTCCACCAGCTTCCCAGGCCTCTCCCCACCCCCTTCCAGAGTCTGGCCTTTTCTCTGCTGAGAACTCAGGGAGGGGGGGTGGGGGGGGACTGGCTACAGAATGGGACCGAAGTGAGACTCACGGTTCCCAGGCCCAGACCCCAGCCCGAGGCGCTGGCGGGGCAAGGTCTCGGCAGTGGGCACTTGGGGCCCTGCTTCCTTCACTGCGCCCGCATCCAGCGGCACTGAAGGCCGGGGCCCATCCCGCTCGGCCGCGTCCTCCACGCCTGTCACTCGGCTGTCTTTCTCACCCCCATACCACCGTCCTTCTCCCTCCCCAGCACTGGGCGCGGTGACATCGTGAGCTGCTGAGGCTGACACACTGACCACACCCCGTTCCTGGGGGCCCCTCACACAGGCAGGGCAACTGTTCCAGGGGCCTCAGGGGGCTCCGCAGCTCCTGCGTCCCCACCCAGCACAGTTGATGGGTCCTGTCTTTAGGGCTCAGTGGACAGTCAGCAACTCCAGCCAGGGGGTGGTGACATGCTGTGTGCGTCCACTCCTGGGACAGGGACGCTTCCTGGACGAGAGGGTAGTGATGCTGGGACTTCAGGACCGTGGCCAGGGCGGGTGGGGGTGGGGAGGCTCTCGGAGAAACTTCTAGAACCAGGCCCTCTTAACCCCCTGCTGACAAAGCAGTGTCCAGGGTGTGGGCTCTGGGGGCTCCATGCACAATGGAGTGCCAGCGTGCACAGGCGGCTTAGATCCAGGAGGGAGGGAGGCTGGTGGAGGCAAGTGGGCTTGAATGAGATGCATTTATTACGTTCAAGTCCAAACCAGCGCCATGCCAGGCTGGGTCATTTACTAAGTGAAGGGGCCTCAGCAGTCAATGGGACATGGGCGCATCTGAAGCAGCAGGGTCTTCTAGATCTTTCTCCCAGTGGTGCAAAGATCAAGTGGAGCTGGGCCTGGGCTGCCCCGCCACCCACACAGTCCAAAAGAGCACAGGGCGGGGAAGACCGGTGGGGCTAGGCGGACTCCCCCTCCCCCTGCTGGGGCTGGAGGACCACGCTGTGGTAGGCCCGGATGCAGGAGAACGTGGTGGGTGGGATGCGGCGCCGGTCTATAAGGTTGTTCTCCAGGTGCGTGGAGATGAGGTTGGAGTCCTGGGCCACGCGTGTGTCACAGATGGAATTCAGGGGCATGTGCCTGTGGAGTGGGGGTAGCAGGGCGGGGCAGAGGAGAAGAGACCCCAGAAAGGAGAGTCAGGCCTCAGGTGAGAGGAGAGAAAGAGGGGCCTGACAGCGAGGGGGGTGGTGAGACCAAGGCACAGACACCAGACCCAAGGTGGAGGGTCAGGCGGGTCGCTGCCACCACCTGCCACCTGCCCACTCGGGGCTCGGCCCTTGTTGCTCTGGGCCAGAGCCCTCCCAACCTCCCCCCGCCCACCCCCTGCCCAGGTTCTGCTGTCTGCAGCCGTCCAGTCACGGCGACCAAGATGGGGAGGTGGGGGCGGTGAAGGATGCCCCCCGCAGTCCCGCCCTCAGCCTCTGAGGCCCTTGGGTGGCGAGCCCACGGGCCAGAGCACCCGGCCAACCTACCAGGCTGGGCCTCTGGGCCTCAGCCAAGCTTCCTCCTGGGCTGGCGGTAGGGACGTGGGTTGGGTGGGCTGGGGGGACAGCAGGACGGGCACAGGCCAGCAGCCCTACCTGATCTTGCTGTGGCTCAGGCACAGCACCTGCAGTGCCCTGAGGCCCAGGAGGCCCTGTGGGACAGCCTGCAGCTGGCTGTGGTCCAGGGGCAGCTCGGCCAGGGAGGCTCGCAGGCCCAGGAAGGACACGCCGTGGATGCCGTCCTCACGCAGGCTATCGTGGGACAGATGCAGGACCTCCAGGCCCGGCTTCATGTGCGCGAACACGTAGCCGGGGATGCGCTCGATGCGGTTGTGGTGCAGCGTCAGGCGGCGGAGGCCCCGGGGCAAGAAGGAGGGCACGTGCACCAGCCGGTTGTACGACAAGTCCAAGGCCTCCAGCTTCCTGCGGGCCCGGGGGTTGGGGGGGGAGCTAGTGGCGCCCGGCAGAGACCACAGCAACAGCTGGAGTCCACAGTTGGGGTCCCTGGTCCACGCCCAAGAGGAGAGTGGGGATTAGCCCCCAGATGGCAGCTCCCAACAGCTGGCGAGCGCCAGGCCCCATCTGGCTCCTGTGCCCTCCTCTGTCCGCTGAGGCTGGGCAAAGGGGGTCTGAGGGGTCCTCCCTAGCTCACTGCAGGGCTGGCGAGGCTGGCTCTCGGTATGGAGGCGGCAGATCCTGCTCCCCTCCTAAACTTATACCTGACAGACGAAGCCCAGGTGGAGGGGCCGGTGGGCTGGGGCAAGAGCTGTCGCCCCAGATGTCCCCACTCTGCGCTTCCTTGGCCTCACAGCCCTCTCCTCTTGTCCCTACGCTCTCTCATCCTCTTCCGGCCTCACCCAGGCCGAAGGCAAGCAAAAGACAGATGGGGAAGGACAGAAAAATAAGGCTCCAAGGGGTCAGGGCCAGGGAACCCTGAGGGATCAGGGAGGCAGGCAGTGAGCCCAGGTCACTCCATGGTGGGAAACCAGGAGCAGAGGGTGGTGATGCTTCTAGAATGGCTAGGAAAGTGGCTTCTCTCAGTGATATCCCCCAGCCCCTGTGGGTGGGGTCAGCCCTTCGGCCTTGGGATGGGAGCCGTCCTCAGTCCATGGGGGCGGGGGCTCCGGTGCCTCCCAAGCCTGCCGAGCCACCAGCCTGCTCCCCGTCTACCAGCTGGAGAAAAGCTGGGTGGCGCCAGCCCGGGCTTGACTGGCCGCCAGCCCCCTGCCCAGGCCCCGCGGCGGGAGTGGAACACGGCTGGGCGGCCCCTCCCTAGGCTGCTGTCTGCTTTCCTTTGCCCCCTTGGCAAGAGGGGGAGAGGAAAAAGGAATAATTAAACCCAAACGTCCTGGTAACTTTTTCCTGGAACACGAGGACGCAGGGCGGGAGGCTCCAGTCCCTGGAATGGCAGGTTGGACTGTCAACCCCTGCCTCCCCCCAGCCCCCAGCCCCCAGCCCCCCACCCCTGCCCTGCCTCGGTGGTCTTCAGATCCCATGGATTGTACCTCCCCAGCCCTTCAGCTGCTCCCGGGGTCACATCCTGACTCCTTAAGCAGTGCCTGTAAGGGCCCCGTCTCCTCCTGGGCCCCTCCTGCCAGCGACCCGACTCAGCCGTCCAAATGAGATCATGGGGACTCATTCTGGACCCTTATTCCTGTAGTGGGGTGAATAGTGGCCCCCCAAAGATATGTCTACCCAGAACCTGTGAATGTGACCTTATTTGGCAAAAAGGTCTTTGTAGATGTAAGTGAAGGATCTTGAGATGAAATCATCCTGGTTTACGATGGGCAGTAAACGCAATGGTAGGTGTCCTTATAAGAGACAGAAGAAGAGAGACACAGACACAGAGGAGAAGACACGTGAAGACAAATGCAGAGACTGGAGGGATGTGGCCACAAGCCAAGCGGCACCTGGAGCCCCCAGAAGCTGGAAGAGGCAGGAAGGACCCTCCCCTAGAGCCTGCAGAGGGAGCACGGCCCTGCCACACCTTGATTTTGGACCTCTGACCTCCAGAACTGTGAGAACATAAATCTCTGTTGTTTGAAGCCACCCGCTTTGTGGTACTTTGTTATGGCTGCCCTAGGAGACTCACATGCCTTCTTCCCGTGGCTGCCATCTCTTCCATGCCCCTTCCTGCCCATGTGGCTTCCCACCACCCAGGCTGCCCCTCGATCTGGGCCCACGGCACCTCCAGGCATGGGCAGGGGAGGGGGTTTCTGTGGCCTTGGGGATTCTGTCGGGTGGGAGGGACAGAGGGAAATCTTGGAGGAGCAGGTGTGGCTGAGGGCCCAGGCCACCCTGAGCCCTGGGCAGGGAGGCAGGTGACCCAGGTGACCCACCAGAGAGCAGGCCTGAGCGACAGCGCCCTCCCTCAGCCCTCTCCGCCTTCCCTCCTGACTGTCTGCTTCCTTGGCGAGCATCCTCTCTCTCTGGACTCCACGGCTCGGCCCATGGGGGCGGAGCTCGGGCGGTGCCAGGGTGGATGGCAGCACTCGCAGGAGATCGATCCAAGCGCGGGGCGCCAGCCGGTCCTCCTGGAGCCGGTTGTTGCTGAGAACCAGCACGCCGAGGCTGCGGCTGCGGTTCAGCGTGTCCTCTGTCACCTCCTCGATGACGTTGGTGCCCAAGTGCAGCTCCTAGGGCCAGGGCTCGGGGTGAGCGGCCCACCCACCACTCGCTGGCAGCCTGGCCGGGTCCCCTGCCCCCTGCCCCCTTCCACTGGGTCCCTCCGTCTCTGCCCCTCTCAGGGCCATGGCCAGCTGTGCAAAGGATCCCAGCGACACCCGCAAGCCCTGTCATGACTCTTCAGAGCCCCACAGGACACAGGCTCAGACAGTACCGCCAAGCACGGGGGATCATACGGCCCAGAGAGGCCATGAGCCGTGTGCAGGGACACCCAGCGGGTCCAGGACAGTCCTCGAGGCTCAATTTTGGGCTCCAGAAAGGTTAGGTCAGGCGGAGGAAAGGCCCTTTGGCGCTGAGGCCTTGTGGGTTTATGGTCAAAATTCCCCCCCATGGGCAGCTGTACCCGCCGGCTCGGCTGGCGTGGGCAGATGCTCCAGTCTTTCGGCCACAGCTTTGCCTCTTGTGGCCTCGGGGCTCCCAGCTCACCTGCAGGGAGGCTGGCAGGCTGGGCGGGATGGTCCGCAGCCGGTTCCGGTCCAGCCTCAGGTAGAGCAGGCTGCGTAGGGGTTGGAAGGCCGGGGGGAGATGTTTCCATCGTGCAGCCGGTTCCCTTCCACCTCCAGCGTCAGCAGCTGGCTGAGCCCTGCGGACGGCGGGTGGAGGGGCAGGTGAGCTGACCGCCGAGCTCGGAAGGCCTGCTGGGAGCTGCCCACCGTAGCTCCAGAGACCCCCCGGCCCTCGGAGCCGGGGCCGCCTTCCTGGCCTGGTGCTCCCACCTCTGCCCTCCAGCCAGGCTGCCTTGGGCAGCCCCTGCCCTCGGCCTCCCTGGCTGCTCAGGCCCAGCCCCTTTGGCCCCTGTCCCCTGGGGCCTGCCCGCACCCCGGAAGCTGCTGCGCTGCAGGCCCTGCAGAAGGTTGTCGTTGAGTTTGAGTTCCTGCAGGGAGGCGGGCAAGGCCGGCACCGTGGACAGCGAGTTCCCATCCAGGTTCAGACGCTTCAGCCGCGTCAGACTCTAGGGGGTTGGAGGAGAAGAGAGCGCCGGAGACTGGGGTGCTGCTGGCTGGCGCTAGGCTTTCCAGGCATGGCTTTGGGCTCATCCTGCCCAGGGACCCCCCTATTTGGTTGCACTGTGGCTTCCTGGTTCCCTCTTGGACCAGGCCTGTCTGGGGATTTCTGGGACTCCGCTAAGTTTCTCCCAGGAGTGCTGCTTCCTTGTGGGGCGCAGGGATCTGTGTTGCTCTCCATGCTCGCAGCTATGGACCGTGTTACCCCAGATCACCACAGCCCGCGGCGCTGGGTTTCTGCACAGCTCCGACTCCAGGTAGGGCAGGGAGGGGAGCAGAGGATGCCCGGGGCCCTCTTCCCCCGTCAAGCCCCGCGAGAGCAGGATGAGGGGCTGCGGCGCACCTTGAAGGCAATGGGGGTGCAGGCCAAGGGCATCCAGCTTGTTCTTGCTCAAGTCCAGCCACTCCAGGTTGGGCAGCCCCAGGAACGCGTGGGCCGGGATCTTGGCAACTTCATTCTCTGTGCACACACGGGGCAGCCATTTTCCGGGCCCCTCTGTCGCCCTCCCCTTTGCCACTCTGTACCTCCCCGACACGGGCCGGAGGCAGCAGTGACACACTCCTTGAAGGAGCTGGCTCTTCTGACTGTCCCAGGTCAGAGCCTCTCAGGTCAGAGGGGAGGTGGGCCGTCCCCAGGCGCGGTGGCGTGGCAGCCACAGTGGCCAAGGGCCCAAGGTGTACGGCCTTCTCACCCCTGCCGCGGGAGTGGGTGCAGGGAAGAGGGGACACCCACCTGCCAGGTAGAGCGTGGTCAGGCCGGGGTTGGACAGGGCAGGGACGTGTTTCATCTTGACGTTGCCACAGGCGATGGCCGCCTGGGCCAGGAGGCAGGAGGCCGGGAGGGAGGGCATGGCCTGCTCCATAGCGCCCAGGTCTGCAAGCCCATGCCTGCTTCCAGGCCTTTCCCGCCCACGACCTGTGGTCTCCGAGGTGCTGCTGCCACCTTGGCCTCGGTTGCGATCTTTCTTTTGACGCCAGCCTCCAGGGCTGGGTTGCTGGGAGGCCCCTGGAGGATGAGAGATGAGGCCCCAGCCTGGCCACATAGAAACAGGGGCCCGCCTAGGGGCAGGGGCTTGCCCAGGGCTCCCTGGGCCTGCCGGTGACTTGGCCAGCTGAGCTGGAACAACAGGCCACTGGGCCTCCTTCCCTTGGCACCAAGGGCAAAAGGCCCAAATCGGGGCCCTGAGGCTGGGGAAGGGGACCTGCCCTGGGAGGGTTCCCCACTTGCCCACACGTGGGGCCGTTCAGCTTGGGCACATTGAGAGCGGGGTGGGGTCTCAGTGGCTGGGGACGTTAGTACGATTGGTGGAGGTTGGCGCTTGCCTCGGCCACTTCACCCCTGCAGGGCCCATCTGGGGGCTGCCTGTCCCAGCTGGTCCTCACCTGTGGGGGGCCTCCTAGGCTTTGGGCCCCTTTTCCTGGCTTCCTGGCCCCCTGCCTGCCTTCCCTGGCCCTCCTTGGCAGCCACTGCCCCCTCTTGGGCTCGGGGAGTCCTGGTTGCCTGCAAGGGCCTGAGCTCGGCAGCCCGGGGCCTCGCCGCCCCGGGCCCCACTGCGGCTGTGGCCTGGAGATGGGACTGCACAGCGCCGGCCCCGTTGTCGTGACCCTGCTCCTGCCCCCAGGCTCCTGGCGGCGTCGCCTTCCTCTGGGCCAGCCCGGGTCTGGCGGGGGCCTTCCAGCACGGGGCTGGGGGCTGGTTGGGCGCTGTATGGGATCCCTCCTCGGAGGTGGGCCGCAGCCATGGCCTGTCCAGCTGCCCGTCACTAGGCCTGTCCGGCCGCCGTTCCCGGGGGTGGGTCGCACTCGACCTGCAGAAGAAGCCGGTGTGGGCTGGGGTGCCTGGACCGCTGCGTGGGGGAGAGGCAGCACCTCCTTCCTGAGTGGGGGATCAGCCGCCAGCCGGCCCGCCTCCCTCCTTCTGTCCGCCCGGGCCTCACTTCTGCCTTTTTCTTCTCTCCTCAGGAGCTCTCAGCCTTCTGTCACCGACCCCCAAGGCCACCAAGTGTCAGAGATTCCCTGATCTCCTCCCCGATTTGTCATGGTCCCAGAGTGGGGGACCCCGAGCGGGAGAGAGGGGGGGCAGAGAGAGCTCAGTGTCGAGGGCAGGATGAGTCTCCCTGCCCTGCCTGCCTCTCAGAACTCCTGGGGACCCTTCAGGCCTGCCGGGACAAGGCAGCGGCAGGTCCGTGGCTCACGAGGGTGGGCCCAGGGGAGCTTCAGTAGCCCTAGGCAGAGGGGCTGGGCCTGTTCCCATGCCCCCCAGTTCCCTGTGGGTTCTTCCTGGGCAGGGAGGGGTGGGGCAGCCTCCGGAGATGAAGGGGTCGCTGCCACCTGGCGCAGTGTGCGGGTGGAGGTGGCGGCCCCAGTGGCGCTGCGAGAGCAGGTTGTTAGGGGCCAGGCGAGCCCCGGGGCCGCTCTGAGGGGCTTTCAGCCGCTGCAGAGCAGGGGCGGCGGCTCCCCTCCACCGCATGGAGCCCCTCCTTAAGCACCACTGACCATGGGCCTGCCGTCTGCAGGGGGTGGGGGATTGGGTCCCCCACGGCCCCTCCCATCCCACCCCCGGGCCTGGGCGGGGCCCTCACTTCCGCGCCAGCTGCAGCGGCCCCTCCTAGGGGGCTGTCTCCCCTGCCCCACCCCCACCCTGGGCCACCAGCGCGAGGGCCTCCCAGAGTCTGCAGTCCCCCCTCGCCCCCCAGGGAGGGTCCCTTGAGGCTCATGGGTCCCTCCTGGCCCTGAACCGAACACCCACGGGGGGCACCGCGTGGGCAGCCTCAGGGTGACCCGCTTGCTCTCCCTCTGCCCCCGCCCCATGGGGTCCCGGTAGGGGGGCAGGGTCCCGTCCTGCCAGCCTCCCTGCTGGTGCCCCCTACTCACCGTCGGGGGGCCCAGACGGGCTGGGCGGCAGCGGCTGCAGGGTGGGCAGCCCTGTGGAGGTTGGCTGCACCGCGGGCTGTCTCAGGCCCGGCCCCTCCAGGGCAGCAGCCCACCCAGAGAGCCAGGACGGGGAACAGCGCGCTCTGCATGGCCACCGTGCGCAGGCCGCCCGGGCCGGCGGAAGGGATGAAGGGCTGGGAGGGGTGGCAGCGGCGGCCGCGGCAGGATGAGACATCAGGGGGGCGGCAAGCGACAGTCCGGATTCCTGAGCTACAGTGCTGGGAGCCTCCCCGACCCAGCCAGGCCCTTCCCCAGGAAGGCTCCCCCCAGCAAACACCTCCCCGGGCCTGGGCCCCGACTCCCCCCAGGGTCCCCTGCTCCCACCTGAGGAGACAGAGAGATTGATTTTCCTTTTCTGAGAAGCCTGTGTTCCTTCTCCACTGGCGCCGGCCCAGTGGCCCCCGTGAATGGGGCTTCTGTCTCCGCACACAGGGGACCTGTGAGGCCCACCGCAGAGCAGGCTGCCCACCCCAGGCTGCCAGGTCCTCCCTCGGCGGCTGGGGAAGGAGAGGGGCCGGGCCCCGAGAGCAAGCCGCAGGCCCCAGGACCTCCAGGGTCCTCGGGAGAGGGGGCAGGTGCCAGGGCCACCTGGGCAACGGCGACTCCGGCCCCTCTGCAGCCGGCCAAGCCTGTGAGCTTCCACCACAGGCGCCGATGCCGAGGCCTTCCAATTCCAGGGGACACAGAACATGGGGGCAGAGCTAGGGTCGCAAGCGTAGACCCCAGCCCCTGGGGCCCCGGTGCCCCCCGGGCACAGGCCTCGGGCCTCAGATGGGGCTGAGCTGCTGTTCCTTCCACTGGCTCCCTGCCCACCTCTGGGCCGCTTCCCTTCCTCCAGGCCTCCACTTCCCCCTCTGTAAGGCGGTGAGCAGCTATACCTCCTGAATGCCACCCCCATGCTCCCTCCCCCACATCGGCGTGTGTGTGGACCAGGGGCGGCCGGGTTCCGCGGGAACACTTGGCTTGGGGTGGCCTGGCAGTGGCCTGGGTGAGGCCATCTCACCGGTTCCCCCAGACTTCTTGGCTGAGAGTTCCAGGCCTCAGTGTGACCGCCGCCCGAGACGCCCCTATGCCTCATGGGTGCCCTCTCAGGCAGAGGGGTACCTGTGGGTGGGGATGGGGCCTGAGAACAGGGGCTGTGGGCTGGAGCAAGAAGCAAAGAAGGGGTGTCTGACCACAGGCTCCCTGGCCTGCCCTCAGAGGGCCCCAGCCCCAGGCCCAGCTGTGGGAGCCGAGGGCGGGCGGGGGCTGGCAAAGAGGCCGGGTCTCACCACACGGCTCTTTGGGGCCAGCCTTGAGGAAGCTTTTCCTACAGCTCTGTCCAGCATTGACTTATGTTTGGAAGCGATCTTAAAAAATGAGTTAATTGTGGGCAAGGCTTGGGTGGAGGGGAGAGGGGGAGGGGAGTGAGGAGCAGGGCCAGGAAAGCTCGTGGACAGAGAGTGTCCCATAGCCATCTGGGGTTCAAGGTATCCGTCCGGGGCCACAGAGGAACGTGTGAGACCCAGGACGGGGCTGGAGGCAGGGCACGGAGTCCCCCGCAAGTGGGTCTTCGTTGGGGTCCTCAGCGTTTGCCCACGTGGGTCTGGGGATCAGCCTGAGTCCCCAGTGCCAGATGTATTGCGGCCGGGGTGTGGCAGGGACACACAGGGTCTGCCGGCACCCCCCTCCCCTGTCCTGTCCAGGTCTCTGGTTTCAGGCCTGAACTTGGGACCACGCCGCACACAGCCCAGAGACAGAGACCGGCTGGGGTTTGAGAGCAAGCACCCTGGGAGCCAAGGATGAAGCCACCGTCTGCCTGTGTGCCCGTGGGTGACACAGGGTGTCCTGGACTGATGTTTTGCTAAAGCTGGGGGAGGGGGAGCACTTAGGCGTGCGAGTCTGGGGTTTGCCCAGGGGTCCTGGACGACCGAGCACGATCCCCCTCCCCCCTCGTACAAAAGGAACCGAGGGGGTAGGGCTCGCCCAACTCCGATGCCAGAGGCCAGGCCTCCTGCCTCCCGCCTCCTGGTCGGGCATTGCTTGAGGAGGTGGTAGGACCCAGCCTGATGTGGGACCCTGTAGATGGACTGCGGTGGGAGCCCTGGCTCTGACCCTCCCCCTGCCTAGGGATGGATTCTGGAATCCTGGCCCCCAACCCATTTCCCCTGTTCGCGCCGCTCCCCAGGCGCTGACTAAACATCCTGCCATCTGGTTCCCATTAGCAGGGCTGGAGGTGGGGGAGGCCTGCTCCCAGGTTTCTCTGGCACAGTGGCCTGGAGGAGGGAGGGACCCCCGCTCCTACCCACCTAGGCAGGAAGGGGCGAGGCCTGGAGTGCTCTCAGTTCCCCAGGTCCTGTGGAGTCCTGTCCTCGCTGCCCTTCCCCCACCGGGGGCCCAGCGGCCACCTGGCCACCTACTCTGTCCAGTGTCAGGGCGCCTGACCATCGTGGGGACCTTGAAAGAACCCGCACAGAGCAAAGCCAGCTTGCAGGGGCCCAGCAGGACCAGAGGTGCCCTCCTGCCCTGCCCCTCCTGCACACAGAGCTTGGTCGTGGACTTGGGCTGAGACAGGCAGGGCCCCTGGCCAACACTAACCCTGAGCTTGGTGTCTGGAGCGCAGGGCGGGAGGGTTGTCAGGATTTTCCAGGAACCAGAGATGTAGCCTGGGGGTTGCTGGAAGGGTTTTGGGCTCACAACTCTGCCCTGGACGGCCTGGCCATGTGACGTCAGGAGGAAGCCTCCCTGCTCAGGGCCTCAGTTTCCCCATCTCAATGTGGTGGCTATGGGCTCCTTAGAAAGTTCTAGAATCTGAGAACTGGAAGGGGCCTAGAGAAGCTGCATAAGATGATCACGGTTGCTTCTGGCTGCACAATCACAGGGCTCTGAGGGCTAGGAAGGGACTCCCGCCCCTTCTCCTCCTGTCCTTCCCTTACACGTGGCCCACTGTCCACACACACTTGCCCCCCAAGAACACACATACCCTCACAAGTCAGGACACATACCCTCACAATCGGCAGCCCGGAGGATGCCAAAGCAATGCCCTTTGTCCCTTAAGCCTCCTTAGAACTGCACAGCGGAAAGCTCCCCTCCTGTCAGGGGAGGATTGGAGAATGGATTCTTTGCTCACAGAACATTCCTGAGCCCCTGTGGTGGGCCAGGCACCGTTCCCCAGCACAGCGTGCAGTACAATGGTGAACTACACGGCCAGCTCCCCTGTGCTCACAGAGCTGGCCGTCTAGTGGGGTGCACGAGGACCCCATCAGAAGGAAACGGGCTGCTCAGGGTGACTGCAGGAAGAAACACTTTCGACAGGGGATCAGATAAGGACTGTGAGAAAGTGACATTTGGGTGGAGACGTGACTGAAAAGGAGATAGCCACGCAAAAAGGGCTCCAGTAAAGAGCCCTCTGAAAAGGAGGGGCAGCAGTGCAAAGGCCCTGAGGCAGGAAAGGCTTTGGCCCAATTTGAGAACCAGCAAAGAGACCAGTGTAGCGGAGCGGGCTAAGTGAGGGGTGAGGGTGGGGAAGGGCAGGAGGGCCAGCTTGATAGGGCATCAGAGGGTGGCGGGTGGACTTTGCCTTTGACCTTGAAGGAAGCAGGGAGCCACTGTGGACTTCTGAGCAGAGGAGTCACACATGATCTCTTTAAAAAAAATTCGTATTGAAGTCTAGTTGATTTACGATGTTGTGTAAATTTCTGCTGTCCCGCAAAGTGACTCAGATATATATATATGTATATTCTTTCTTTCTTCATATTCTTTTCCATTACGGTTTATCACAGGGTATTGAATATAGTTCCCTGTGCTACACAGTAGGACTGTGTCTTTTATCCATCCTATATATAATAGTTTGCAGCTACTAATCCCAAACTCCCAATCCTTCCCTCCCTCTCCTCCCCCCACAGTGGCAACCACAATTCTGTTCTCTATGTCTGTGAGTCTGTTTCTGTTTCATAGATATGTTCATTTGTGTCGTATTTTAGATTCCACATATAAGTGATATCATATGGTATTTGTCTTTCTCTTTCTGACTTACTTTGCTTAGTATGACAATCTCTAGGTCCATCCACGTCGCTGCAAATCCATGTTGCTGCAAAGAATTTCATTCCTTTTAATGGCTGAGTAATATTCCATTGTATATATGTACCACATCTTCTTTATCCATTCCTCTGTCGATGGGCATTTAGGTTGTTTGCATGTCTTGGCTATTGTGAATAGTGCTCCTATGAACATGGGGGGTGCATGTATATTTTCTAATTAGAGTTTTTGTCTTTTCCAATATATGGCCAGGAGTGGGATTGCTGGATCATATGGTAGTTCTGTTTTTAGTTTTTTAAGGAACCTCCATACTGTTTTCCATAGTGGCTGCACCAATTTACATTCCCACCAACAGTATAGGAGGATTCCCTTTTCTCCACACCCTCTCCAGCATTTACTGTTTGTAGACTTTTTGATGATGGCCATTCTGACTGGTGTGAGGTGGTACCTCATGGTACTTTTGATTTACTTTTCTCTAATAATTAGTGATGATGAGAATCTTTTCATGTGCCTATTGCACATTTGTATGTCTTCTTTGGAGAATTGTCTATTTCGGTCTTCTGTACATTTTTCGATTGGGTTGTTGGTTTTTTGGTTATTGAATTATATGAACTGCTTGTGTATTTTGGATATTAAGCCCTTGTCGGGTGCATCATTTGCAAATATTTTCTCCCAGTCCATAGGTTGTGATCTGACTTATATTGTAAAAGGGTCCCTCGGGCTACAGGGTGGAGCACAGACTTGTTGGGGGCACAAGGGCAGAAGGAGGGAGCCAGTGTGGAGGCAGCTGCACCCTCCATGGGAGAGGTCATCGTGTCTGGCCCAGGGTGGAGCGGGCTGGTGGGAGAAGTGGGTGGAGCCAGAACGCTGTGGGTGGAGTGAGCCTGGGGCAGAAGCTGGGGAGGCCAGCTCCTGACCTCTCAAGTGCGAGGTTGGTGATTAGACAGCCAAGCGGTAACATCTATAAGGCAGTTCTGCGTATGAATCTGGAGCTCAGGGCCAAGGTCTGTGCTGCCAGTCCTGCCCTCCTGCTGTCAGTCATTTGACAAGTTCACTGAGCCCCTCCTATGTACCAGGCCTTCTGCCAGGGCCCAGGGCAGAACAGTGGCTCTGCAGCCAAAGACACACCCTTGGGGTGACCCCCAGAGCAAGGGAACAGGCCTGCTCTTGTGCCTTCCACAATGTGTCCCAGTAACATCAAAGCCTGTGTATGTGTGCGTGTGTGTGTACGGATGTGCACATGGATGCCAGGTCTACCCATGATGGGGGGTATGTGGGAGGCTCCCTCCAGCACGTGTTTGGGCATCTATTATATATAAATAAAGGTACAGTGTCCTTTCCCCTCTTCAAACTTGGAGAAGAAGAAAGCCAAACTTTCCATGCCCTCTTCCTGTTGCCAGCAGTTTCTCCTTAGAGAAAACCCATCTTGTTTTAATGCCATTAAAACCTCAGAGGATCTGGTCCCAATTAAACAACTTTTCTTGCAGATGCTTTTGTGAAAACTAAATACATCAGGCGATCCGGACTCATGTGTCATGCTTCCTTGCTTGAGACCTGGCGCTCCTGAGCAAGCAAGCCATGGGGGGGGGGGGGGGGGGGGGGGGGGGGGGGAGACACTAAGGCAGAGACAGAGAAAGAAGGAGGAAAAGGGAACACAGAACCCCAACGATGGCTGGGGATGCAGTGGTGGGTAGTAAGAAGCCCTGGCGGTCAGAGGAGAGAAGCCGGGGCCTTCAGCTGCTGGGCTGTGGGCATCCCTGGGGAGGGTGCCAGTGCAAGGTGGGCCGGAGGAGGTGGAAAGCAGCAAGAGTGGTTTGGGGGCAAAAAGGTCCCAGGTGGCCGATGTGGCTGGGTCGAGGGAGCAGGGCCATGGCCGGGATAGGGGCACGTGAAGGCCACTTTCCCATCCTCCTTCCCGTCTGAAATTCCAGATGGCTCTTGCCAATAACGTGGGCCCTGCTTGACTCCCTGTAGAAGTTGCCTCTGCCCCTCCAGGTGGGCATGGAGGGACCTCAGACACGGGACAGTCTGGGCAGACACTGGGGCTCGCGTGAGGGCTGGGGGCGAGGGAGAGGGAAGGCGAGGTCCACCGCCCGCCGCCGGCCCTCCCGAGTGGGCACGTTCACGTTCCAGTCCTGGCGCCCGCGTCTCCAGCTCCAGACGCATGTGACTCAGCCCCGCCGGCCTTGCCAAGCCGTCTAGACCCGAGCGTCTCCCCGAGGAAGGGGCCGTCCCGCCCGCCATTTCCTCCGCCGCCGCCCGGGGGCCGCCGAGCCCCCAGCGCATGTGCAGCCGCGCGTCCCCGCTTCGCCCGCGCCGCGTGCACGCGCCCCGGCTTGTTCACCCTTCGCTGCGCTGGGCGCGTGCGCCTGGATCGCCGGAGACCCTGAGCGCGAGGGCGCGAGCGGGGAGCCCCCAAACCCCCAGCGGCCCAGCCCGCCCCCCCCCCTCGGAACCAACCCCCTCCCCGGTGGCTCACCCCGGGCTCCACCCGGGCCGGGAGCGCCCTGGTGGGGACAGCCCCGCCCACGCAGCCTGGCTGCGCCCGCACCCGCACCAGCGCCTCGGGCCGGGCCTCCAAGCGGTCCCGCAGACCCTCGCAGGCCCTCGGAATGGGCTGGGATCCGATCCGGGTCCTGGGCATACGAAACGTGCTCTTGCAGGAGCTTGTGGCCTGGGAGCGGGTGGGGTCCTCTGGGCTCCGGAGGGCCCCTCAGCAGCAGGACATGGGGGCGGGGCCCTAAAGCAGGAGGTGCAGGGTCTGACCTGCTGTGAGGGCGGCCTTGCCTAGGTGTCCCACGGGCAGGGAGCCACCTGCCCCTCTCAAGGGCTGGCTCTTCAGCTGCCCCTACCTTGGGCTGCTGTGGTCCCTGCCCCAGCATAGGGGTCAGAAGCGACAGGAAGAGGAGGCCAAGGTCCCAGGGCGGCTTCTCCATCCTCTTGTGCCAGTAGTCTCTCAGTGTGGACACAGGCCTAGAATGAGAGCATTCCAGAACTGGCCGTCACTGGGCAGCTCCTAGGTTGACATTCTTATCCGTCCAGTGCTAGGACCAGAGACCGCTAGACTCCCCCCAAGCCTACCCTCGTGGCAGGCCCACGTCTGGCAGGCCCGTAGTGGCAGCTCTGGGGCCCTCCAGACTTAGGGCACCCCAGTAGCTTGTGCTTGGCCAGGACAGTCCCCAGGGCCTCTGGGAGGCTGAATGACAGCCACCCGAAGGAAAGTTGGTGTCATTCTTGTTCCCAGAAGAATTTGGGTCTCATTGCTCAGGTCAAAGTTTGGGGCCCCTGCAGCCTTGAGGCTCTTCCCAATCTCATTTGCAAGCGCCCCCCACTTTCCTGTCCTCTACCCCTCCTCCCATCTGCGCGAAGACGGTTTGTTTTTGAGTGGGCTTCCGGCTGGCACAGAGGGTGTGGGCTGGCTGCAAGCCCCGGGCACCTGGGTGGATGGTGACCAACAGCCCAGCCTGGCGGCTCAGTCTCAAGCAGATGAGAGAGGTCCGGGAAGGGGGAGCGGGGGAGAGGGAGGGGAGGGACAGCCCTCTCACTCTGCCTCTCCTGGAGAACCTTGAACTCAGACCATCCCATCCTCAGCCTGGCCTCAATACCCTGTATCATTTCTCCCCCAGATCCAATGCCAGGCCCTGCCACTTACTTCTCCCATAGGGCTTCTCATCCCATAGCTAACGGAATTCCTCCCCTGAAGTCTGTCTCTCTGCCTCTCTCTCTCACACATGCTCTCCACCTGCCTTTTCTTCAGGAGCCTGCATTTGGTGCTTGCCAGAGGATGTGGTGAGGAGTCCTTCAATCTCCTTTTCTTACTGGGGAATCTCAGGGGTGGGGAAAGTGGGGGCTGGAGGGACCCCCCCCATCCCTCAAAAGCTCCCCTCTTTTGGAACAAGGCCTTCAACCCCTGTCAGATGCAGCAGAAGCCAATCTACCTTCTCTTCCTTGCTGGAGAGGTAAAACTTGAACTTCAGCTTTCTTTGACTGGCTGTTGGGGGGTCAGATTCCCCCAGCACCCTGGGGTCTGCTGCTAAAGGCAGCTGGAACGTCGGGGCTGAGATGCTCTAGGGGCCCTTCCTCTTGCCCGATGACCTGCGCACCTCTGCCCAACAGCACGCTGCTCCAGGGCAGGGAGGCCATGGGGTGAAGCCACCTGGTTGGCTATACATTTCTGTGCCCGAGGCACAAGGCGAGGTGCGTCACGTGGCTGGCTGCCTCAGCCACCACTGCTTGCTGCCAGCCCATCCCTGACACAGTGAGGCCAGTACCTGTCAACTGGTCTCATTTTCCAACCTGTTTTCCAAGCACTGACACATGGCCAAGTTTCCCCCATGATCAGGAGGTTGGCTCAGTGCTCGGGTCTGCTCAGGGCCCCACAGCCTCTGCTGACATCTGCCCCCCAGCTGCATCCCCTCCCAGGCGGAACTGTCCTTCGGCCCCATTTTCAGCCCCTGACCGGCCCAGGCCTCCCTCACAGAAGCCAGGGGCTCTGGGCAGGGATGCGCCCTACAGAGCTGTCCACCCCCTGCTCGCCGTAGCAAGCCGCCCCACATCCCTCCCTGCCTCCTTGAGCTTGCATACGTCCCAAGACAGAGAGCTCCTCCTCCCTTTCCAGGCAGCCAGCTAGTGTTTAGACAGTACCCTCTGAGAGAAGCACTTCTTTGTATTGAGCTTGAGTCCACACTTCCAGAAGCTTCTACCGCTCGGCAGCCCTTTCTCCCCCCTCCCAGAGAGGCCCAGTAGTCTCTGTTCCCATCCCAGCCTCCAGTCTTTCCGGTGGAGGAGGCCTGGGAGGCACCACGATTCGGGGGTGGGGAGGCTGCGGACTGCTGCTGCGTCTTCAGCTGCCATTTCCATGAGCTTAGGGCTGGCCAGCGGGTTCTCCGTGCACGGGATGAATCCCATGACCCTTTAAGATGGTCTTCTCCCGTCAAGGCCCTGACAATCCCTGCACGTCCCACCCTGTGCCATAGACAGAGCTGCTGAGTCGGGGAAGGGCTGTTTAGACTACTGGCTCCGTGGAGCTGGGTGGAGAAGGGGAATTTTCTTCCAGAATACACAGGGGCTGGTTTTTTCCCGATCCTCAGGAGCAGAGGATATGGGGAGGGTGGGGAAGGCCACCGCACTGCCATGGTTTCTCCCGCCAAATTCCCTAGTCCTAGGAAAGATCCACAGGAAAACCCACAAGAATTTGAACGTCTGAGCTGGGGCTGTGATGGAAATGAAATTTTTAAAAAAGAAAGAAAAACAAAAACAGAAAAAGGGGAAAAAAAAGATTTAAAAAAACAACCCAAAGACCCCTACAGCCTTCAGCTGCCAGAAGGGCCCAAGTCAGCAGCCACGTCGGAGCAGGAAGGGATCTTTAGGCGTTTTGCAAGTCTCTGGGTCCCTGGGTCCCTGGGCCGGGGCGTCCCTGCAGCTCAAGTTCAGAGGCTTTGTGTCCTCAGAATAGCTTGCAATTCCAAACCATTCAGTAGGGAATCAGGCCCTGCCCCACAAGGCCAGGCTGGGGTCCCTTCCTGTTAGCCCAGACGCCTGCCCATCCCCTCCTCCCAGAACAGGGCTAAGTCCTCTCCTGTCACTCAGAGGACTGCAGTTGCCTCCTGCCAGGTCCCTAGGTCTCCTCACCTCTAGACCTGCCCCTGATCCCACCCTCCAGGAGATGGCAGGGTGGGGCACAGAGCAGGGACAGACTCTGGAGAGGATCAAGGAGGGCTGGCCGCAGCTGCCTGCTGCTGGTTCCCCACTCCTTGGGTACCGGCCACCCTCCAGCTCCTTCCTACGTCATCTGATCGGCAGGTCCGGGGGCTGGGGGCATTCACTGAGCTGGGGGTTTTGGAGGTGTGGGGGAGGACAGGCTGACAAATGTCATTTCAGACTCATTGAGTTTGAGGGGCATGAGAAGTGCAAAGACATTTGTAAGTGGACAGGGCAGAAAGGAGGCACAGAACCTTCCAGAAGGTCAAAGACAGACTGGAGGAAGGGTAGGTGGAAGGAGCAGGGCCCAGCATAATAATAGTGAACATGTACATAGTGTTTTTTACATGCCGGGTATTGTTCTAGGTATTTTATAGGAATTATTACCTCATTCCATCCTCATAGCAACCCAAGGAGGTAAGTGGTTTCATTATCCACATTAGGTGAGGGTAAGGAGGCACAGAGAGGTTAGGTAACCCGCCCAAAGTCACACAGCTGGGGCCGGATTCGAACCCATGAAACCTCCCTCTAACTACAGTTGTGAGTGTGGGAAACCGGAGACAGAGCCCCGCGCTGGGAGATGGGACGCTCAAGTCCCAGTTCTGTCCGGTCACCCAGGCCCCCCTTCGTCCTCCCGCGGAGAAACCGATTAGGGTAGGAGCGCCCTCTCCTGGAAGGCGCTCTCCCGGCCGCATCCTCCGCCCCGGGCGCGGGCGGGAGGATCGCGGGCGAGCGGGCTACTGAGCGCCAGCCCCGGCTCCGCCCCCTTCCTTGAGGTCAGCCTCCTGGGCGGAGCCGCGGCCCAGGGGAAAGGCACATTGGGGGAGGGGTGGGCCGCGTCTCCGGGCCACTCCCGGGCCACTCCTGGGCCCCGGCGCAGGCGGGTGGGCGGGAGGAGCACCGGCTGGCACTTGATTGGCAGCTGGGCCGGCCAGTCAGCCCGGGGCGTGGGGGCGGGGCGCGGCTCCGAGCGCGAAACATGGCCTGGCTGGGTGCTGGCGGCGGCGGCGGCGGCGGCGGCGGCGGCTACGACGAGGAGGGCGACGATAGCGTGTTCAAGGCGGCGGTGGAGGTCTTCGCGAAGCTGAAGGTGCTGCGGGGCCGAGGAGCCGCCCCGGGGCGGCTGGGGCCGGGCGGCGGGGCGGGCAGGGCCTGCTGCGGAAGTCGGCGGCGCCGGGCGCGCCGCCCCAGTCGCCGCTGCAGGCTGCGCCCTGTGTCCTGCTGCGCGGGAAGGCTTGTGGGGCGTCCGTCTCGGCTCCTTGGGCGGCCCCAGGCCTTCATTCTCGCTGTCTCCACGGCCCATGCCTGGTACTTCAGGCAGGCGCCGTGCGCGTACCGCACCTGAACTTCTGTCGCTGCAAGGCCCGGCCGGGCGCGCGGAGTGAGTGCAGGGGCGGGCGGCGGGGGTCGGGGGCCACAGGCCTGGGACTCGAGGAGCTCGCGGGGTCCGGGGGAGACAGATGGGCGGGGTCCATGCCTCCCCCTCCGAGTCAGCGGCCAATCCCCGTGACAGCGGTGGTGAGGAGGCCCGCCCCGCGAGGTCAGGCAGCGGTCCCGGGACCGCTACCCGCGCTCCCCTCCCCTCTCCCACCCCGTCCCGGCTCTCCCCTTATCCCCTCTCCTCTCCCCCCCGCCCCGCGACACCTCCCTCCTGTCCGCGATCGGCCCCGTCGACCCTTTCCCGACCCTTTCCCTTTGCTCCCACAGCCTGGAGCCGGGATCGGAATCTCTCCGAAGCCCCTAGTTGCTACCAAGTCAAACTACCGCTTGCGCTCCGAGGGGGGCGTCCGTAAAGGAGGCGGAGTGGCGGGTGGCCGGAGCCGCGGATGAGGGGGAGTGAACTCTGGGCGCGATCGACAGCGCTGCCAGTGTGCCGGGCGCGCCCGGCGGGGGGGGTGGGGTGTGTGTGACCCGCCTGGTGGGTGCTGGGCGGCCGGGAACGTGCGTGAACGGAGGTGCGCTGAGAGCGTGATTGCAGATGTGCGTTTCAGCCCTTCGCTGATGTTGGCTTTCTAAAGCTTCCTGGCTTTCCCTTTCCTTGCTTAGGACCTCAGCTGCCCCTTCCTCCAGGGTCTTTATATCACAGAACCAAAGACCATTCAGGAACTGCTGTGTAGCCCCTCGAAGTACCGCCTGGAAATCCTGGAGTGGATGTGTGCACGGTAACAGCCTGGTTTCTTCCTCCCCCACCCCTGGGGTACACGGGCACCACTCAACCCACCGGGGGGAAGGTGGGGTTTGTTCTTTATCTGAGGAGCTGCCCTCCATCCCCGGTCACTGTGAGAGCCTCTGCTTAGATAAGAAGTGAAGCCATGCTCAGATCTGGGGAGAAAGTGCCCTGGGCAGTGCTTCAGCTCGTCTGTTTGCCGCCTCACAGAAGCTGAGCTTGGCTTCTGAGCGTTTTTTCTTGCTGTAACTACTAGTTTCAGAGCTGGCAGGGACCTGGGAAATGATGTACTTCAGTCCTTTCATTTTCAGACTGGGAAGCTGAGGGTCAGGCTGGAGTCGAGAACTGTCTCAGGTCTTGCCACCGAGGAGTGGCAGGCAGGGCCAAGACCCCATTTCCCAGTCCTTTGGGTCAAGGTGCAGCTGGGTGTGTGTGCCTGGCACCGTGCAAGGGAAGCAAAGCCTGCCCAGGTGTCTGCATGTCACACATACTCCTATACAGCCTTCAAAGACCCAGCTCACACGTCCTGTCTCCTTTTAAGAAGTCTCCAGTTCCCAGGGCAAAACGTATTCCTCCTTCCTCTGGACACCCACAGCCTTTTGAGCGCACCCCTGCCAGAGCCCTCAGCCTGTTGGTTGGGTCTTGGCCTGCTGTCCTGTCTGGCTCTGCAGAGCACTGGGAGCTGCTGGAGGGCAGGCACCAGGTGGGACCCCCACCCCGGCCATCAGCCCCAGGTCGCAGTGCAGCGTTGCACATACTTGAGACATGCTCCGGGCTGTGGGGTGACAAGCAGGCGCACAGACACATGCTTACCGGGCTGCCACTCCCGGTGCCTCAGACACGGATGGGTGTCCTCAAGGAGCTGGGACTTCAGTGGCCACGGAGGCTCAGGCACCGATCCCAGTGTTGAGCGCACCTCTGCGGTCTTGAGTGCTGTGGATGTTGGCAGGGAGGAGGTGGCATTTGATCTGGGAGGGAACGAGTCATGGCGGGCACTCGTTTCCACAGGAGCGGGGAGTCAGGGTGTTGGGAGGGAGAGCCGGGCAGCAGTGGCCTGAATGGCAGCCCAGGGCAGCTCATGTGGAGCCTTCCAAGCCACGTGAAGGCCTTTGAACTTTACGCTCTGGGCAGGACGGGTACGGGACCAGGGGAGTGACATACTGAAACTGGCATTTTTGGCAGGGTGACTTGGGAGTCCTGTGGTGGATGGATTTGGAGGGGAGAGGCTGGAGGCAGGGAGACCAATACGGAGGCTGCTGCAACAGCCCTGGGAAAAGGTGGCAGGAGCCTGGCTTGGAATGGCAATCGCTCTCATGACAGGCACTGTTGGCCCTGGAGGTACCAGTGTCTGGTCCAGGAACCTGGGAGGAGAGATAGTAGTGGGGATGGCCTGGGCTAGTTCGGGGATCTTGAACACGCTCCCAGGAGGAGGGAGGCCAGACTCAGGTCTTAGAGAGGCTCTCATGGGAGGGAGCCCAGAGTTGCCTGGCCCACGTGGAGGCTGGGGACTGGGTCCCTCTGCTGGCCAGAGGGGGCATGGGTGAGAGCCTCTGGCTGCAGTCCTCAAATGCTTTTAGTGCTTTTTTAAATACAAGAAACAGAATCCTTTTAAGAAGCAACCAGGGAATGCCCAGTTGCTTTTTATGATCCCAAGCTGGCAAAAGTGCCGTAGGCCTTTCGATGGCCAGAGGATTGCACAGAGTCCAGTTTCTCCCAACTTCCTGCTGGCTTCTTTGCACGTGACTTCACCACTTCAGCCTCCTTTAGGGCCACCTATTCACCCCTGTCTGGGCGGAACCTGGAAACTGCACGCAGCATTGGCTGGGGGGCTGGGCGTGGTGGCCCTTGGGGTCCTCTATGCCCAGCTGGCCCTCAGCACGGGTGGGGCAGAGCTGTGGGGCTCCTAGATTGCTGAGTTTAAGGCGCATGGGTTTCCTTGGCTCCCGAAGAGCTGTACTTGAGTTCAGGGCCGTGAGCACCGTTAGTTTCTGCCCTGCTCCCTGCTGCTTCAGGAAAATCAACTTTAATGAAAGCCCTTTCTGAGTGAGGTCGCTTAGGCTTTCGGGGATTTATTCTTTAGCGTGTTGAAGTGGTTTGCTGAGGTCCAGCCTGATGGATCACTGAGTGCTCTCTGCTCTCTGGTGCTTTGTGAGTGGGAATGTTGCCTGGCAACCAGGCCCAGGGCCAGCCTCCCAGTTTTTCACACGGCGGGGGCTCCTCCTCCCGCCCCTTCTGGCCCAGCCCTCTTCCCTGCAGTCCTGCGAGGGAAGGGGGGCTGGTGCCTCAGGTCGGGTCAGGGTGGCTCCACTAGCTCCCAGGGCCCCAGCATAGTTGGGGCGGGTGTGACCTGGGATGCAGGCGTTTGGAGGCATGGCCCCAGGGAAGCAACGGTGAGCCTTTTCCACCGAACACCGAACACTGACCCTGCCCTCTCCCACCATGATGAGTGAGTCAGCAGGTCCCTGGGGCTGAGGCTTGGTCCCCCACACTGCCATAGCAGGGTGGGGTCCTGGCCCCAGTCATCCTGGGGCTCCCTGGCAAGCAGCTGCAGCGAAGTTCCCATGGCCTCGGTGCTGTGCCAGGCCTGGAGCTTGGGGCTGGGACGCGGTGCTCAGACTGTGCCCCTCTCGTTGAAGAGACCCAGTGAGAGACCTGTGCTGTGTGTCGCTTGTGACGCCTGCCGGTATATTGCACCCCTTACTGCCTTTGGATGTGGTCTGTGTCTGGAAATGGTTCTGCCCATCAGCTTGGCATCTTAAGGCAAGACGCTTACAGGTGGCCACCGTCCCGTTTATCTGTGTGGTATCATCAAGGCTGGGGCTCCACCAAGCCAAGGGGGACAGCTGGGATTGCTGTGACCCCAGAGCCCATGCTAGGAGCCCTCGAATGGCTCAAAGCTATGACCTGGGGTAGCACCATCTCCTGTTGACTATGTTAGTTTAAAAACATTCCCTCTGTTGAAAGAGCTAAGCACGGGCATTTACTAATGGCAGATTGTTCTGTGACAAGGGGCTGTGGTCATCCATTCGTTAATGCCCACTGGCCACCATTTCAGTGCTGGCTGCCATGTTAGGGCCTAGAAATAACAGAACAGAAAGTCAGCTCCTGGCCTCGGTGAGCCTGAAGTCTGGGAGGTGAGAGCGCAGTGGAAAGACAGCTCCCAGGCCCCGCAGTGACGGAGGGGTGCCAAGCTGGCTGCAGGCATGTCCAGCCCGCCCCTGGCTTCCCTGGGGCGGTGATGTCAGCCGTGGCGTGGGCTTCACGGGATGAGCTGGAGCCAGCTCGGTGTGCTTGGCTTGGGCGGGAAGAAAGCGCTGCAGGCGGAGAAGGGCAGACACACACGTAGAGGTGCGAGAGGGGGCCCAAGCCAGGCCTGCAAGGACGCCAGAGCAGGGAGGGCCTTTTCGGACGTCCTCCAAACAGACCTGCGCCATGATTTCAAGAAAAGCCAGCCCCTGGGTTCCTCCTGATAGAGAGCTTAGCGCTCTGAGGAATT
Organism: Balaenoptera musculus; assembly: GCF_009873245.2. NCBI lineage: Eukaryota > Metazoa > Chordata > Mammalia > Artiodactyla > Balaenopteridae > Balaenoptera > Balaenoptera musculus. The sequence continues at coordinate 126,871,323 of NC_045806.1, read as the reverse complement.
CAGTGTTCTCTCTTGGGCAGTCATTTCATCTCTTTTATTGTGAGAATTTTAATTTCAGTATTCAAATTCACATTTCTGAGGTAAACTTTCAGAAATATTTTGGTTTTTTGTTTCCCTGATAATTTATGGAGTTGAAGTCACATAAGGTTACCCATTTGAAGGTGAGTGTTCCAGTGGCATTTAGCGCCTAGGCACAAAGCTTCGCTTTTGAGAGCATGTGTGAGGGGGGGTGTGAGGGGCCCCTGCAGCCCACTCGGGCCTGACTGGTCTTGCTCTTTCCCTGCAGGGTCTGTCCCTCCTGGCAAGACAGGTTCAGCTCACCTAAGGGGGCCTCAGCCGAGGTGAAGATCCAAGGTGGGTCTCCGCTGGAGGAGTCTGGTACTGAACGGTGGATTCGGGGCCATTCTCACCGACGCCACCGGGGGTTCGTCCACGTTGCGCCGGTGTGTGTGCGTGCACGCCACACGAGGCACTCCTGGGGGCACGCTGGGCAGCTCTCTGTGGGTCTGTGGGCCTTATCTTGGAACTGCTTCTTTTTGATCCTTTTTTGGCAGAAACTGTCCTTAACCCGGCAATGAACGTTAGGTAAAGGGGAGCGTACTGCAGTCCTCAAGATGGTGGCTGGCTCTTCGCCCACACAGCAGTGTTTCCAAAGGTCCATCCTTCCACGGGCCTGCATTCCCGCCCCCCCCCAACCCCAGGGTGGGTGAGCTGGACCCCAGATTCCTGATCCGTGCCGCTGCTGGCACTGCCAAGTTAGTTATCTGGGGACAGTTGTCCCCGAGGCTGAAATGGGCCAGAAGAACAGGGGTTGTGTCCTGGAGCCTGCGGGGCTGGCCTGGGGGCCGGCCTGGGCTGCACAGAGGCGCTGCCCTTCCCCCTAGCGCTGTCATGTCCGGCACTTTCCTCCTGATGGGACCGTGCTGAGGCCGGGCGAGCCTGGTCATCAGGCCACACCTGAATCCTCTAACGCACATGCGCGCCCAGGTGCCGACCCTGGCCCTTGCCGCTCCCGGCCTCAGTTTCCTCTTCTGTAAAGCGTGGTGCTCAGCCTTGCCGCCCCATGGGAGTGCGCTGAGTGCAGAGCGCTTGTGAAAGAGTGTAATTGGGAGAAACCGGGACAGGTAGGGGGTTAGAAGTCACAGCTTCACGTGGCAGGTATTTATGGAGCACCCACTATGCGCCCGGCACTGTTGTAGGTGCTGGCGCTGCAGCAGTGAATCAGTCGTGCTGCTGTCACGGAGCTCGCTTGCTAGCTGGGAGAGACAGGCGACGCGCAGAAGGCGGCAGACTTCTCAGTGTATCAGATGGTGAGAAGCGCCGTAAGCAAGCCGGGTGAAGGCAAGGTGGTGCTCGGGTGGGTTGGGAGAGGGGTGGAGCTGTTGACACAAGATGGCTGGGGAAGGCCTCTGTTTAAAAAAACAGAGCCGTGCAGGAAGGGAGGAAGTGAGCCAGGCAGGTATCAGGAAGATTAGTGTTCAGGGCAAGAGAACAGCGAGCGCAAGGGGCCTGAGGTAGGCTTGTGTGTGGCTGGCAGCTTGGAGGAACAGCCAGCAGGCCGGGGTGGCTGACGTAGAGTGTAGAGTGAGGGCAAGGGGTGGGATGAGGTCAGAGGGGCCACGGGGCCAGATCAGGCCAGGCCTTGTGGGCCGCAGAAGGATGTTGGCCTTTATTCTGAGGAGGGCTGCAGCCTGCCTTTGGGTTTAACAGGGCACGGGTCCGGCCACGCTGAGACTCGGATGTGGGCTAAGTGAGAGGGGGGCCAGGGGGTCCGCAAGGATTTGGGGTGAAGGGATGTGGCCTGAGCCCGTGCGCTTGGGGGTATAACTGGCATTTGTACCGTGTCTCCAGGATGACTGATGCTTTCACATAGATGCTCTGCTTGCTTCTAGCGCCAAACCTTCCAAAGCAGATGCGTGTTCTGCCACTGAGGCATATGAGGGCGGGAGCTGTGAGGGGTAAGGGCATTGCTGCAGGGCTGGGGGGAGGGGGTATGGAGCTAGCATTGGCCCCAGGCTTTCTGGCTCCAGGTCCTGGCCTTTCTTTGTATACCAGATGGTTACTCAGAAAATGCCCAGGGCTCCCTGGAAGACGTGGCCGAGCATTCCTTGCACCACGCAGGGACTCAGTTTCCCAATCTGTGAAATGAAAGAGTTGCCACCTCCTAGGGTTGCCAGCAAAATGAAGGGACATGATGGTATGAAAGGTGTGTAGGAGATTGACAAATGTGAGACGGTTCCTTTTGCTTTGGCTTGGCGAGGTCTCTGAAACGGTGGCACACAGCATGTTTGGAAGGTTCCCTGGCCTCTGTGGGCTCCTCAGGCAGCTGGCTGGCTTCTGCTAGAAGCAAGAGTTCCCTATATGGAAGAGCATTGAATGCAACCTCTTATTCCAGGTGAGGAAACTGGCCCCCTGAGAAGGGCAGTGACTGGGTATAGGTCACACAGCAAGAGGCACTCCTGGCACCTGCGGTGTCCGCCACCTGTGTCCTCGTTTTACCTGGGTCTTCCAGGCGCAGCCCGGCCTCGCGGGTGCTGGGCCTGCTGACGCTAGAGCAGGAGCACCCTTACCAGGGAGGCACTCGGCACCCTGCATGGGTGTGTGGTGTCCTTGCCTGTTTGGGTGGGTGTCTGCGGTAACTGGATCCTTGTGTTCCAACAGAGATGGTGAAACTGGGCCATGAGCTGATGTTGTGTGGGCTGGATGACCACGAGCTCCTGAAGGTAAGAGAAGGCCCTCTGTCCCCATGGGCCGGGGGCCTCGGTGACGCTGAGGTGGGCATGGGAGGGCTTTCTTCCCTCAGGCCCAGGAGCTAGCACCCACAGTCCCCGCTTCTTAGCCCCCTGGGGCAGGAACCCATAGGATTCCTTTGGGTAGACCCCAGCCATCCCTAGGGCCGAGAGGGGTGGGTGGCTGAGGAGGCCGAGAAGGATCTTTGGCTTCTGATGACCAAAGGGACAGAGAGCACATCCTGTCCTTGGTGGATGACTTCATACACACCGACGCCATGGTAAGTACTTTACATGCCAGTAATTGTCACACCCACACTTGGCAGGAGGTACTTGTCTTAGCCCCATCTCATGGGGAAGGTGACAGACAAGTCTCTCAAGGTTACCCAGTGACAGAGCCTGGCCTCAAACCCAGGCTTCTGGCTCCTGAGCCCATGCACTTTCCCCCATGTGCTGCCCACCCGTGGGTTTCCATGCAGAGGCAGGCCTAATCCACCCCCATATCAGTCAAAGAAACCCTGCCACCTACCCTTAAAACTTAAAAAGAATATTTGAAAGAATTATTTTCACATTTTGGCTATTACAAACAATGCTGTGACTGTTCTTTATACGTTTTTGACAGAAGACATGTTTTCAGTTCTCTTGGGTATATAGCTAGGAGCAGAATTGTTTTAACTTTTTGAATTTTTCGAATATGTTTAACTTTTTGAGGAACCGCCAAACTGTTTTCCAAAGTGGCTGTGCCACTTTACATCCTCACCAGCAATGTACGAGGGTTCCAGTTTCTCCACATCCTCACCAACACTTGTCATTGTAGCACTTGTTATTATCTTTTTGATACCAGCCATCCTGGTGGGTGTGAAGGGCTATCTCATTGCGGTTTTGATTTGCATTTCCCTGATGACTAATGATGTTGAACATCTTTTCATGTGCTTATTAGCCATTTATATATCTTTTTTGGAGAAAAGTCTCTATTCACTTCTTTTGCCCACTTTTTAATTGGGTTATTTGTCTTTTTATTATTGAGTTGTAAGAATTCTTTATATATCCTGGATATAAGTCACATCAAATATTTGATTTACAAATATTTTCTCCCATTCTGTGGATTGTCTTTTCACTTTCTCGATGTGTCCTTTGGAGCACAAAAGTTTTTAGCGTTGTTGAAATCCAATTTATCTATTTTTCTTTTGTTGCTTGTGCTTTTGGTTTCATATATAAGAATCTATTGCCAAATCTAGTCATTAAGATTGACACCTGTGTTTTCTTCTAAGAGTTTTATAGTTTTAGCTCTTATATTTAGGTGTTTGACCCATTCTGAGTTAGACTTATGTGTGGTGTAAGGTATGTATCCAACTTCATTCTTTTGCATGTGGCTGTCCAGTTTTCCCAGCACCATTGAAAAGACCTTGGTGGCATCCTTGTGGAAAATCAATTAACGTAGAAGTGAGGGTTTATTTCTGGATTCTCCATTCTATTCCATTGATTTATATGTCAGTACCACACTGCCTTGATTACTGTACCTTTGTAGTAAATTGTGACATGTGAATCCTCCAACTTTGCTCTTTTTTAAGGTTGTTTTGGCTATTAGGGGTCCCTTGAATTTGCATATGAACTTTAGAATCAGCTTGTCAATTTGTGCAAAAAATCCAATTGGGATTTTGATGAAGATTGTGTTGAATCTGTAGATCACTTTGGCAAGTATTGCCATCAACCATATTAAGTCTTTCTATCCTTGAGCATGGGCTGTCTTTCCACGTATTTAGGTTTTCTTTAATTTTTCTTAGAGATGTTTTGTAGCTTTCAGTGTACAGGCTGTGAGGGGCACTTACCTTTTCCTGGGCTTGGGGGGGTCTCCTGGAGCCGGGTCTGCTGAGGAGGGGACGGCACGCAACCCTGGCCGCTGGTCAAGGCTTTGTGAGATCCTGAGTGGCACTTGGTTTCATGTTTCGGCCCAGGCTTTCCGCTGTCTAGACAGTGTCCCACCTCCCACCTCCTATTCCCAGGCTGCCCCTCAGGTGTATCATTCAGGCTCAGTGTTGTTTGGGCAGGTTGGGAGAATGAGTCAACAAGAGGTAGTGATGAGCAGCCAGTGGCAGGCCGAGGGCAAGGAGATGGAGATGCCAGAAGCTTCCAGAGGCACTGGTCCTGTCAACGTGGCTACACAGCCGAGAGCCAGGCTTGCCGGGGGTGCCAGGCAGCCTCAGCCATGAGACTCGTGAACGGGGAACTGAGCTGCAAACATGATAGCAGAATGTGGCCCTGTCCCCAGATCTGCTCCCCACACAGGGCTGCCCGGCCTGAGATGCCACTAGGAGCCTCTCAGCCCTCTCCCTCTCAGCCCACTTTATTTATTTATTTATTTATTTATTTATTTTAAACATCTTTATTGGAGTATAATTGCTTTACAGTGGTGTGTTAGTTTCTGCTTTATAACAAAGTGAATCAGGTATATGTATACATACATCCCCACATCTCCTCCCTCTTGCGTCTCCCTCCCACCCTCCCTATCCCACCCCTCTAGGTGGTCACAAAGCACCGAACTCTCAGCCCACTTTAAATGCAGGTGCTTCTTGGAGGGCTTTATACTGACTCACCAGTGGCGCTGGCTGAGCGCATCACTCTGGTGCGTTCCTCAGAATAGCGGTGTGTCAGGGCAGGCCAGTGAGGAGCTCGAGCGGAGAGCCGGGCCCAGCTTGCCTCCCAGCATCCTTGCTTGCGCAGGGCTCTCGGGAGCAGGCTGGGCCTCTCAGGTTGTATTTACATCATGGGGATCATCCGCGAGCCTCCTCCCCTTTCTGGAAGGAGGAAGGAGTTGAGCTCCTGGCCGGACAGCTCCCTGCTGGGAGACCCAGCCGCCTTTGGGGTAGGGGCTGAGTCAGCTGCCGCTTGGGAAGCCTGGCTGTAAGGCCTGGCTGCTTGCCGCCCCTTGGGGACGAGTCCTTGTTCCCCGCAAGGAGTGGATTCGGCACAGGCCACAGCCACGGCCTGTCTTGCTGTGCCAGGGGCCCCAAGCCAGTCCACGACGCTGCTGGGTAGGGGGCAGGTTGCTAGTGGCCCGGCGGGGCCAGCTGCGGGCTGGGGGCACGTGGCATGCCTGGCTAGTGAGTGCATGTGGCCTTCCCTGCCCAGGGTCGGGCCTGTGCCCAGAAGCAGCTGCGCTTCATGGACCAGCTGCTGGACGTGGTCCGGAGCCTGACTGTCGGAGGCTCCAGCTGCCTCAGGTAAAGGCTCGGGACGGGCCCTCCCTGGAACGGCCGGTGGGCGCCCTTGGTCCTCCATCTGGAGCTGGCGGGGCTAGGGGCCCAGCCCCGGGCACATCTCCGGCTGGGGCTCTGCTCCCCGCTCCCGTAGAGGCGGCTGCTCCCTGGCCTGGGAGCTGTGGGCCGCAAGCCTAGGCAGGAAGCCCCACCCCACGCCGGGGTGCCGCCCGAGGTGCCAGGCTGTCGGCATGAAGGTGTGGTGCGGGCCTCGGAGAACACGGGCTGCCCCCGGCGGAGGGCGGGCACCCGCGGTGTCTCCGCACGTGGGTGGGCTCTCGGAGACCGGAGGAGATGCCTTCTCCTGGCCTGTGCGCCCGGTCTCGTCTGGCCTCTTGGGTCTCTGGCCGGTGATGGCGCGGCCGTGGGGCTGCCTTTGCAGCGTGAAGGAGCACTTCGAGGACACCAGGGAGAAGAATGAGGTGCTGCTGGGGGAGTTCTTCTTGAGCCCCCGCCTGCGGACGCTCCTGAGCCCCGAGCGTGACGCGTGGCCCCTGGGCGTGCAGCCACCTCTCGACAAGCAGAGCAACGCCTGGCAGAGGTACACGCCCTGCTCGGTCTGTTACCTGGGACAGAGCCTTCTGTGCGTGGCCCACAGGTGCCCCAGTGCCCGTGATGGCACAGGGCAGAAGTGTGCCCCCTTCTCTCCCTGCAGGGCCAGCCCCTCCATCGAGTCAGAGGAGGACACGGTGGCAGAGCTGGCCAGGCAGCTGCAGGAGAGCGCCTCGAAGCTGCAGTCGCTCAGGGTGGAGGTGAGGCGCCGGCCGTAGGGGCGGCAGGGGCCCCGCTACGTGTCCTAAGGCGAGGCACGTCGCCCACCCCAGCCTCAGACACCCCGTCTTTACGATGAGTGTGTCGGGAGGCCTGAGCGAGCTGGTGGGTGCCCACCAGCTTCTAGAACGTGATGGGTGCTCAGGCTCTGTGAGGGCAGGAGTGGGGAGGCTTTTTGAGGAGTGGACAGGACCGTCCTCGGGTGGGCTTTCGGCATGTGACCCTCCCCGCAGCCCTGGGCCCAGCCTCATTACTGAGGTCGCGAGGGGGACGTTGAGGCCCATGCAGGCCTCTGGTCTTCTGTCTGCCTCCCAGTCTGGGGAAGCATGGAGTGGGCGGCAGACCCCGCCCACAAAGGGGGTTAGGGACCTGGTGCCCCGTGACAGGCAGGGCAGCCTCAAGGGACCCTCCGCCTCTGGCTTTGCAGTACTTCGCGCAGCACAAGCAAGGAGCCGCTGTGGGCGGGGCCGACGCCAGCACCCTAGACCAGAAGCTGCGCCTGGTCATCTCTGACTTCCGGCAGCTCATTGTGGCTTTCCTGCAAGTCTATGACGATGAGCTGGGAGAGTGCTGCCAGCGCCCAGGCCCCAACCCCCGCCCGTGCGGCCCCATCGTCCAGGCCGTGTACCAGACTCTGACCTCATGCAGCCAAGTAAGCGTCACCCTCACCCCTCCCTCTCCCTCCCAGGTGCCGCTCTAGCCCCCAGTGAGGGACCTCAGGGCTTGGACAGGCTTGGACTCCCTGCGAGTGGGTGGCACGCTGAGCTCTGGGCTCCGGGCCCCCAGGCCTCAGTCTGGGGCTTTGGGCGGGTTGGGGCAGGCACTTCTTGCGGTGCCATGGAGGGGATGAGGGCTGATGGGGATGTCCCCCCCTGTGGGTCCCCCTGCACTTCAGGAGGGTGCCAACTGAGCCAAGACCCCGGGTGCAGAAGAGGCTTGTGCACGGCCTGCACTGGGTCCCAGCTGAACGTGGGAGGCCCTCGCCCCGCCTCCAGCTTCTGTCCCTGTACTGGCCTCGCTCTGTCTTCACGAAACTCCCAAATGTATCACAGCCTGTTCGTTCTTGTGTGGCCAAGAACTATGCCAGACAGATAGACAGATGTTTGCCTGTCTGTACCCTTGACCCGGTTCAGACAGATGAGAAAAAGTGGCCTCACGCTGCTGCGCTGACTACATCAGTATTGACTCAGGTCCCCAGAGGCTGGCCTGGAATGCTAGGTTTGGTTATGATTGTGAGTACAGTTGCCATGCGTGGAACTCTGGCATTGGCTCAGGGCTTCCATGATGCTGGCCTTGGTTTTTTAACAAAAAAGCTCCTAGACTTCCAAACCTCTGACCAGCTTGTCCTTTGCGATTCTACCAACAGGCTGAGTTAGGGCACAGTCCTCTCCCATCAGAAATGCCCTTTTACCTTGGGACAGTGTTCTTCCCACCGTGACCCTGGCTTTGCGTGGCCTCAGTGTGGGATGGGGTCCATGATAGCGTGGCGTCCCCGCCGGGCCAGAGGGGAGGGAGTTAGGCTGGGGAGCTCTGATGGGTGACGTTCGGCATCAACCTGGGTGGGAAGCAGGACACGCCTTCTGTGGGTCAGACCACCAGCATTCAAGCCCACAAGTCCCCTCCCTCCCTCCCTCCCAGCTGTTGAAAGCGGTCGTGGAGGTCACTGACACCTCGGTGAAAGCCGCGCAGATGGCGAAGCAGCAGCAGGGCAAGCAGATCTGTTGGGGCAGCGACAATTCTGTGATGAGTCTAGGTATGTGGTCACCACCTCTCTGTGGCTGTGGCCACCCGTTTGGTGGTCAGGGGCAGGGCCTTCGCGGTACACCTCGGCTTAGCGCCTGCCTCCTTCTGTGCTTGACCCGCATCTGGGGACTGGCCCCTTACTTTTTTTCTTCTTTTTCCAATGCTTAAGGTTTTCCTTCCCTTGAAAACGCTTCTGACAGATTATAAAATAAAAACATTAATTGTAGGAAATTGGGATAATGTAAAGACGTGCAGAGGTAAACTAAAAACATCGCATAATGTGGTGGTCCAGAGATGGTCGGTGTTAATATTTTGGTCTATTTCCCTCTATTCCGTTTCCTCTCATCATTTTTTATTTCTTTGTGCAAGGTGAGTAGAATTACAACATGTGTACACTATTATATTCTTTCCCTTGGATCTCATTTTAAGCGTTTCCCCATGTTCTCGAAGTCACATTTTTAATCATCAAACACTTCCTTTCAGGCATTTGCTATAATTTACTTAACATTTTCTACTACTGACCCTGTAGGTCATTTTCAGTTTTATACACATGATGCTGTCGCAGGATTTACAATAGTGACAAATGGAAACAATCCAAGGTTTTACCCTTGGGTAATGCTTGGGTAGATAGTGGTATATGAATATGGTGGGACAGTATTTGTTGTTTCAAAACTTGGTTACAGTGACATGAGCAAATGTGTATCGTGTAATGTTAAAAGGAAAATGCAGGTTAAAAACGAAATATACAGTGTGATTTCACTTATCTAAAGGGAAAAAAATGTAGAAGAATCCCTTGTAGGAGTTCAGCTAGAACATGGACGTTGGTTTGCTCTGTGTTGGAATCAGAGGTGTTTTAGTTCATTTACTCTTTCTTCGTCCTGCTCTGCAGCCTTCACATATTCCCCAGTGAACATGTATCACGCAGAGGATTTCTCCCCTGATTGTCAATGTTTAAAAAAGGTCGCAGTGAACATGTTTCGACATTTGTGCTTCCGTCCTGAGGCGGGGTTCCCGCCGTCGTGTCGGTGAGGCCAGGCTTCTCACTGTTGTGAGGCCAGCGGTCTCCATCTGACTGATCCTCGTCAGCACTGGCTTTGAACCTTCCAACCTTTCTGCTGTTGGAAAGGGGCAAAGTTGTATCTGAATTTAATTTTAAACTTTTTTTCTGAGTAAGTCTATTTTTCTTATGTAAAAAAACACTCAGAAAAGGTTTTTGTTGTTGTTGTTCTTTTGTGATAAGAAAAATAGCCTTTTCTCTCTCTGAGTCTTAGAGAGAGAAAAGTGAAAAGTTGGATATTTCCCCTTCAATCCAGTTCCAATGACTTTAAAGCCAGTACTTGTGTAACCACAACCCCGGCTAAGAAACAGAACACGCCTCGCACGCTAGAGACTCGCACCGCCTCTGCCTGCCCGCAGCGAAGCGCTGTCCTCGCCCGCGGAGAATCCTCTCCCTGTGCTCCCACCGCCCACATGGGCGTCTGTGATCTGCTGACATCCGTCGGCACGTAGCTGAGGCCCTTGCACGGTCCCCTCTCTCTTCCACTCTCCCACCTCTCTTGCCCTTTGGCTTCTGGCAGTCTGATGATAGTGTGTCTTGGTGAGGGTCGCTTTGCGTTTCTCTCATTTGGAGTTTTTTGAGCTCCTTGGGTATGTAGCTTCATGTTTCTCGTCCACACTCGGCCAGGTGGCTGGCGACCCTTCCTCCGCACTTCCTGTTGCTCCCACCCTCTTAGAGGCCGAGCAGAGGCGCCGGCTCAGGGCCTTCTCAGGTCTCTCCTGGGTGCCCGCGCCACCCCGGGCGTGCGCGTGGCCTTCTAGATTCCCAGGACTGTCAGAGCTCTGCAGAGCCCTCGTGGGCATCTCATTTCCCATCCTCTCCTTCTGCGCCTTCTGGTTGGTCTACTGTTTGCCCCAACTCTCATCCACCGCCTGAGGCAGCGGCGACTCCAGCATTTGCCTGTCAGTCCCCCCCACCCAATGCACCCCCAAGGACTGGCTTCAGGCCACATAGCCCCAAGCCCTCCCTTGGGGAGCTGTCTGCGTGAACTCGCTGGGCTTCTCGCCGCTCTTGGCCTCGCACGCACACTCGCCACTTGTATCCCTGGGCACCCAGGAGTGCCTCTCCTTTCTGACTGAACTGCAGCAGAAGCCTCCATTTAAACATCCATCCCAACGTTTATCCTCGTCGCCGCTGTTGCTGTGACTCTCACCCCTGTGCTTGCAGCCCATGCCCTCATTAGTATATGAATGACCACGAGTGCTCTCCACGGCGTGCCCCCTGCCCCGTGCTCACAGGACAGCGGCAGCCTTCGCCTTTCCCGTCTAAGCTGTGTGAGCCCCTCCGCTTCCCCTCTGTGTTGTGCCTGCAGAGAAGTGTCTGCTTGCCCTGGATTCCAGAGAGTCTTGAGGGCAAGCGCCTCACCAAAGGGGGCAGCGCCCTTTTGCCGTCCAGCCCTCCAGCCCAGCTGTGGTCAGTGTTGCTTCCTCATTTTGTTTGAGACTCGTTCTTGGGCTATAGACACAGCAGAGAAATGATCCCTGGCAACTCCACACCAGGGGCCAGTTGGAAGGGCCTTGGCGTTTCCCTTGTGTCTACCTGAGAGAGTAAGGGCCTTGGTCTCTGCGACCTCGGGCCTGCCACTGTGGGAGGTCCGTGTGTCTGTGCTACTTCACCTCCCGGTATAAGAAGCTAGGCCACCGATCTGGGTGCCAGTAGCCAGGCTATGTTGGTCGCACGTCCCCATGCCTGAAGTGAGGGGCTTGAGTGAGGGGACCGGGTGCGCCTGCAGGGCTGCCACCCAGAGCCGTGGCCTCGAGTGTGTGGGCGGGGCCTTGGCGATGTGGGTGGGCAGCTGGTCCCATCGTCATTCATCAGTCACCCGTCATTCATCAGTCACCGGCTCGACTGGGTGGACCCAAAGCCCCTTCTGCCTCCCAGGCCATCAAAATATCAATGCATTTTGAAAACAAACAGGTTTCTGGAAGCAGGAAAGTCCATGGAGGCAATTCGCTGGATGCGGTGGGGGGAGAAAGCTGCAACCAAGAGGACAGCCCGAAGGAGCAGTGCGGGGGCCAGGCTGCCTGGTGGAACCACCATAGTCCCAGGGCTGTGTGGCCGGCAGTCCCAGGGAGGGGACAGTGGCAGGTGGGCTGGAAGCAGAGGGCGTAAGCAGAGCAGGTCTGTACAGATTGGCGCTCCCAGGGAGGCTAGCCTGCTCTTCTGTGAGGAAAATGATTGACATGAATGGCAAGCTCGGGCTCCTGACACGGCCGGTGGCCAGGTGAAACCCACCTCTTTCTGGCCTCTGAGGGTCCATGGCGTGAGGGCTGGTCCCTGCCTGCTCCTGCTGCCCAGGCCTCCTCTCCCCAGCCTGGACCAACACCACAGAAGAGAGAAGAAAAGCCTGGAAAAGTAGGCCTAATGGGTCATTCAGATAAGAACTTTCCAACCAAGTTGAATTAACATAGTATCTTGTCCAAACATACCTAGGAAACTAGGAAGAACCAACAAGGGGAAACGCAAGCAGACAGTCTTAGGAGTTAAGAATGGTTGTCAGAGTGTTCAGGAAAACCATGCAAAGAGGAGAAAACGGATGAGGCAACAAATCTTGCGAATAGAGAGAAAAGGGGCAGATAAACAAAACGAGGACAAAGAAAAGCAGCACAGAGGCCTGATGCAGAGGAAGGAAGGGAGGAGGGGGACGGAGGTCGCAGAGCTGAGGGCTGAGTACAGAGAAGATGGACCCCGAAGACGCATCCCCAGGCCTAGTCTCCTGCAATCTGGAGTAGCAGGGACGCAGCAGCAGGGCCCAGGCTTCCAGAGACAACAGGACCCAGCCAAGCCCTGAGCCAAGAGAAGGCAAGGCAGCAACGAGGGCCTGGAACACAGGAGAGACGTGTGAGCCGAGGACGCGCCCAGGGTCAGGGGAGCCCCACGAGCAGAGCGGGGCTGGGGCATCTAGAGGTTGGGAAAACCTGAGGATTTAGTAAAGGCAAATGACACCCCCAAATCCTATCTGCGGAGAGATGTGATCGTCCCCAGAGGGAGTGTCGATGGTGAGTAGGGAGGGTGGCTGAGGCCCACCGCCTGATTCCTGACTTCAGAGTCACCCTTGGGGTGGGCGCGGCCAAATGCCAGCTGCCGACGTTGCCGTGTGGGAGGGCAGAGGTCGGGTGGGCACCGGTTGCTGGGCTGCCTAAAACCCACACAGCATCAAAATCAGAACAGCCTCTCGCTCCTGGGCTCTGGGGAGAGGGCTGGGCAGGGACGTGGCCAAGCGAGTGGACCCCGGCCGGCGCTCGGCCTGGTGCCCACGGGGCCTTCCAGCCGTGCTCACCAGCCCCTGGCCCCCTTCATGGCTCCTGGCTCAGGGGGGTGGGAGGGGCGTGGGGCCTGAGGAAGGCCAGTGGAGAGACGGGCTGGGAAGCGCTGGATTGACTTTGCTGTTTTCTTTTCTCTGCAGCCATCAGAATGGAAGGGGTAACCTGGAAATACAAGGTCTTCAGCAACGGACTGCCCAATGGCCTGCAGTAGTCCCCATGTTCCCGGGGCTGCCGTCCGCACGCTCCGCGTCTTCAGGACTGGGGGGGGGGTGACGAGGGGCCGAGGATGGGGCGGGGCCGTGTGAGCTGGGGACAAAAGAAAGCTCAGGTTCTAACAAGTTGCCTCCAGCCTACTTTTTTTTTTTTGGTAATATCTTTCTTGAAGTATAATTGCTTTACAATGGTGTGTTAGTTTCTGTTGCATCACAAAGTGAATCCTGGCCCTCATCTGTGCGGCCTGGGCTGCTTAGTTGTCTGCCCCATCCTGCCTGTCCCTCGAGCCGCCGCCACTGCCTGTTAAGCTCGGCGATGCCTCGTCACCGCCTCTGGCTGAATGCCGCCTGAGCTCCCCGCCCGGCCCCCGCCCTGCTCCGCTGCCTGCCCTGGGGCCGGCCTTGCGGATGCCCGGTGAGGTCTCCTTGCTGCCCCACGGCCTGGCTGCTGGCACCCACTGCGTCTGCGTCGCGGCCACTGGAACGGGTGCTTCCTCCTTCCTCCCCGGGTCACCCGGCACTGGCCTGGGGGATTTCTGCCGGTGGCCTGGCTGGCTGGCCAGGAAGCTGTTCTCTGTATCTCCGTGAGCAGGGCGCCCTTCACAGCCACCTCCCTCCCTTCCAGCGCGGGAGTGGGCACAGCTCGTGGGGCCCCGCCTCCCTCAGCCCTGCGTCAGGCGGAGGGGTGGGGCCTCCCTCAGCGCTTGGTCGCCCGCCTCGCTTGTGCCCACGCTCTCCTGCCGCTGCATCCGCACCTTCGTTTCCCCAAGGCCCCCGTGGCTGCTGCAGACAAGGAGGCTCCAGGGCCTGGGCGCCGGGCCGCCCCCCCGCCTGGGCTGCCGGAGCCCCGGGGCCTGGTCCCCTGCCTGCCTGGGGCATCCCCCAGATGGCTGCCGCGGGAGGTGGGAAGGCGGGCAGGCCCCCAGGCGCCACAGTCCAGGTTCACTGACAGCTCTACAGACCAGGGGCCTCTGGAGGACCTGCGGCAGGAGACTGGGCCTGTGAGCGCCCATGGCCAAGTGCTGGCATGTCCTGCCCCGGGAGGAGGTCCTGGGGATGATGTCACCCGCTTCCTGGATCACGGAGGGCCTTCCCATTCCCCTCCTGTGCTGTCTGTGCCCTTCACCCTTGACTGAGCCATTCGGGCTGGGAAGGCCCCGAGCCTGGGGCCTGAGGGGCTGGGGCTGTGGGTGCCTCCGGGCCGCCCCCGCCCCCGCGCTCACAGGGCTCGGTGGAGGGCTGCTCCGCCTGCCTTCTTCCCTTGCTCCTTCCCTGGCAGCCTCCGCTAAAGGCTCCTGAGCAGTTCTGGGTCGTTATATCCCATTGCTGGTGGAGGGCGAGCCCGCACCAAGGCCTGCCCTTACAGCCCACTTCAGCTTCACGAGGGGCGGCCGGCTCCCCGGTGGCGGGGGGAGCTGTGCCTTGGAGATGCCCCTGAGGGAGATGCCCCAGCCTGGGGCTGGGTGTTGAACCTAAGTCAGACTGGGAGGCAGGGCTGGGCGGAGGGCTCGGGCTTCCTCCTCGTGCCTGTGACAACACGTTCCTTCGGCCTGGGCTGCGCTGCTCGCTCGTCGTTGGGAGCCCGCCTGCGGCCCAGAAGCCGGATTTCCGATCTGTAAACGCGGGGCGTGTGTCCCAGGGGCTGTGGGCGAGCGAGGGGGCCGCGAGCCGGCCGCACAGGTCCTGCAGCCTCAGGCCTCCTGGTTGCCCAACAGGCGGCTGGGGGTGGGCCGTGGCCACAGATTAAAGGCCGCTCGGAGCAGCCTGCGTGGAGACAGGTGCCCAAGAGCCCAGAAGCCGAGCCGCGCCCCCTCCCGGTAAGCATGGCAGCTGCCGGCGGCCCGGAGACAGGCGGGGGGCCGGGTTGGGGCCAGCACCCGCGTGCCAGGGCACAGGCCAAGCCAGGGAGGCTGGGGATCCCCGTGAGGGCTTTCTCAGGTGCCCGCTTGTGCGCGTCCGGGCAGCCGACCCCAGGGGTGCGTACCTGGGGTGCTGTGCCTGAGGCTCCCGGCCACTGTGTGTCAGTGACCATACCGTCTTGGGCTGCACCTCCCCAAGTCCCCTGTCCGTATACTGGAGGCAAGAGGCAGAGGCCTCCGGGCTGGGGTCTGGGCACATCAGGCCTTCCTTATGCTGTTTACTAGGTGGTAGTAGTGGGGATGGTCGGGGAGGGACTGAAGGACACGATGGATGGGGTTACAAGCCCCCTAGGACGCCTCATCCTGGACAGAAGTAGCAGGTCCTGGTCTCTGGGTCCCAGCTTGGGAAGTGGCAGGAAGTGAACCCAGAAGGGTTGGAACCTTGGCCATGGGCACGGCTGTGGGTGGCCAACTCCAGGCATCCCCATCTCTTTGGCCCTCAGGTTTTGTGCCTCTTGTTTGGGCAGCTGTAGGCTTCACTGTCCCTGTGAAAACATCACCATGTCCAAGGGACCCCGGGCTGAGACCTTCGTCTTCTTGGACCTGGAAGCCACCGGGCTCCCCAGTGTGGACCCCAAGATCGCCGAGATCTCCCTGTTTCCCGTCCACCGCTCCTCGCTGGGGAACCCCAAGTGCGATGAGTCTGACGCCCCAGTGCTGCCCCAGGTCCCGGACAAGCTCACGCTCTGCACGAGGCTGGAGCGCCCCTTCACTGCCAAGGCCAGCGAGATCACCGGCCTGAGCAGCGAGGGCCTGGCCAGGTGCCAGAAGGCCGGCTTTAATGGCGCTGTGGTGCGAACGCCGCAGGCCTTCCTGAGCCGCCAGGAGGGCCCCTTGTGCCTCATGGCCCACAATGGCTTCGATTATGACTTCCCCCTGCTGTGCACGGAGCTGCCTGGATACGCTGCTGGCGCCGCGGGGCCTGGACCGTGCCCGCAGCCATGGCACCCGGGCCCAGGGCGGCAAGGGTTACAGCCTGGGCAGCCTCTTCCGCCGCTACTTCCAGGCGGAGCTGAGGGCCACGTGCATACCCGGCTCATGGTCTTCCTGCACCGCGCCGCCGAGCTGCTCGCCTGGGCTGACGAGCATGCCCTTAGCTGGGCCCGTGTCGAGCCCATGTACGTGCCGCCCGACGGCCCGAGTCTCAAGGCCTGAGCCAGGGGCTCGGTAACGCTGCTGCCCAGGGTGACGAGGCCCACTCCCTGCAGCAGGGCAGTGCCAGCCTCCACCATTCGGCCGGGCCGTGCGGCCTGGAGCTGGACCCGGGCCAGTGCCTTGCTGCCCCTCCTGGCGGGCCTGTGCACCTGCCAGGCTTTCCCCTGGCCCTGGCCTAACCTGCCCCGCAGCCCTAGAGCCTTCTCCCGGCCCTCCCCCGGCCCGTGCTCTGGTGGAGGTTGCTGCCGCTGGCGCCCACCCTCCACCCCGTCTTTCAGTAAACATTGACGACTGCTTACCAGCTGGCTTTCGCTTGCTCTCCTCCCACACCCTGCCCGGAGTGGGCCAAGAGGGAGCCAGGCCAGGGAGTGGGCCAAGAGGGAGCCAGGCCAGGGGCACGAGCAGAGCACCCCGGGGCTGCCCCCTGGTGGCCTATCTCTGCGGTGAGCCTGGTCGGGGAGCCGTCGGCGCTCACAGCCTGGTCCAAGGGGCCGACAGGCTGGGGCTGTGGACCTCAAGCCACGGGCCTCTGCCCTGGCTGGTCTCCTACTGTGCCATCGATGATCACCCCTTCCCTGCCTTGTCACCCCAGAGACCTAAGAAATCAGCGAGCAGGACCTCAGGCACATCAGTGTGGCCCGAATCTGTGTCGAGGAGACAGAGGGAAGAGGGAGCTGCAGCCCCGGCCTCCGGGGGCAAAGCCCCACTCCTTCCTTTCCTGGAGCCCCCGTCCCGGCTCTGCGAGTGGCAGCAGGGTGAAATGATACGGTAGGTCCGGGGGGAGGGCGGAGGTGCTGGGGAAGGGCCTGAAATGCACACGTCAAGCATGAGGGCTGGGTACCTCGGGGGCTCCAGGCTGCCCCGCACTGCAGGTGACCCAGAGCGCGTAGGAGAGGTGGCTGGCTGGCGCATTGAGGGCGACAGCTTGGAAG
The DNA here is from genome assembly GCF_009873245.2 of Balaenoptera musculus. NCBI lineage: Eukaryota > Metazoa > Chordata > Mammalia > Artiodactyla > Balaenopteridae > Balaenoptera > Balaenoptera musculus. The sequence goes on along the minus strand of NC_045806.1, from coordinate 126,854,282 downwards.
GAGCCCGTTCTGGGCCCCGGGTCCCTCGTGGCACAGCCCGAGGAGGGCCGCGAGGCTGCTCTGTGCGAGGTCAGCTTCTTGGCAGCCGCCTCGGCTGGGGAGCCGGCTAACCTGCCTCTGGGGCCCCACCTGTGTCACCAAAGGACGGGGCAAGGCAGGGGTGGGCTGTCCAGGACACAGAGAGCAGCTGAGAAGGGGCGGGGGGGGGGGGAGGGGAGGCCATGCCCAGGCATGACTCACACGAGCAAAGCCTTGAGCTTTGAGCCAGCTGGGCTGTCTGGGAACACTAAGTGGGTCAGAGTGACTAGAGCCACTGCAGTGTGCAAGGTGGCAGACTGGTGTGGCCAGGACACAGGCTGGCAGGGGTGGGGCGTGTGCACCATAAGGGAAAGATCCACGGGGAACAGTTTGGGAGTGTGGTTTGTGCGCTGCCCCCTGCCCCAGGAGAGCACCCACCCGGAAGAGGGCCAGGGCGGGGCCTTGGTCCAGGAGCCCGTGGCAGGTGGAGCCGAGAGAGAGGGGCGCCGTGAGGATGCAGGCGGCCAGGGCCCCTCAGATCCCCTGGTG